>NC_142951.1:33120181-33147681 GCF_046866305.1 Octopus bimaculoides | reverse complement strand
GCAGCACACAAAGATTTATTTGCACAACACACAAACAGATATACGGAGCGGGTGCTGAAAAGTTCTTGGCTTTGGGTAAAGGAAAATACAGGGGGGATATCAGTTAATTATGATTTTTTGTTTTTTTTTAACATATTCCCCTCTCAGATTCATGCACTTATTGGCAGTGGTCCTTCAGTTTTTCTAAGATCTGTAAAAGGACTTGGAAGGGGAGATAGTGAGAGAAAGGGAAGGAGAAGAAGAGGAGGGTGGAAAAAAGGAAGAAGAGACAAATCTTTCAACAGAAAATGGCTGAGATAATTTACAGTGTTGTTTGAAAGGAAGAAAATTGTTGGAGAAGGAAGAAACCGAAAACCCACACCAATTAAGTAATGGCGCCACAAATAGATAAATAAATGTAATTGAGTAAACAAACAGTATGAAAAGAGAGGAAGAATTTAAAAGACAAAAAAAAAAAAAAATTCCAATAATTCTAAGTGAATTATTGGATCCACTTGTTAATAAATCAAAACCCAAGACAGACCCTGTTGTTGGCATCGTTGTCGTGAGGGCTTTGGGCTGTTATGGTGATGACAGTAGCTGTGGTAGTGGTTTCTGGTGTTTTTCGTTAGTACTCATGATTTATGCTGACCAGTGACAATAGAAAGGCTTGCTCATCAGCTCCAGTTAAAATATATCCAGCAGATTTACAGCCAAAATTCTTATGGCCTTCCCACTTTTGGTTTGTTTCTTTATCCTTTTAGGCAGAGCATGTGGGACCTATTATCTAATGTCATATATATATATATATATATATATATATATATATGTGTGTGTATATATATATATATATATATATATATTCATTTTGAGCGTGGCCGTTGCCAGTATCGCCTGACTGGCCTTCGTGCAGGTGACACGTAAAAGCACCTACTACACTCTGAGTGGTTGGCGTTAGGAAGGGCATCCAGCTGTAGAAACTGCCAAATTTAGGTTGGAGCCTGGTGTTGCCATCCGGTTTCACCAGTCCTCGGTCAAATCGTCCAACCCATGCTAGCATGGAAAGCGGACGTTAAACGATGATGATGATGATGATGATATACATACATATGTATGTATGTATGTATGTATGTATGTATGTATGTATGTATGTATGTATGTATGTATGTATGTATGTATGTATGTATGTATGTATGTATGTATGTATATATATATATATATATATATATATATATATATATATTTCTTTATTGCCCAAAGGGGGCTAAACATAGAGGGGACAAACAAGGACAGACAAAGGGATTAAGTCGATTACATCGACCCCAGTGTGTAACTGGTACTTATTTAATCGACCCCGAAAGGATGAAAGGCAAAGTCAACCTCGCCAGAATTTGAATTCAGAACGTAGCGGCAGACGAAATACCGCTAAGCATTTCGCCCGGCGTGCTAACGATTCTGCCAGCTCACCGCCTTATATATATATGCATATATACAATGGGCTTCTTTCAGTTTCCGTCTACCAAATCCACTCACAAGGCTTTGGTCGGTATGAGGCTATAGTACAAGACACTTGCCCAAGGTGCTACACAGTGGGACTGAACCCGGAACCATGTAGTTTGGAAGCAAGCTTCTTACCACACAGTCACTCCTATATATATATATATATATATATATATATAGCCCTGGTCAAACTGTCCAACTCCTGCCAACATGGACAATGGACATTAAATGATAATGATGATATTTTAGACAGAGTTTGTTTTGAGGTAGATTTTCTAGGACCAGATACTCTTCCAGATGCCAATCCTTACCTGTTTTCAAACAAAGAGTGAGTGAGTGAGTGAGCGTGTGTATCAAATGCAATGCTGACTGCCATTTGTAGAGCAGGAAAATAACAAAAACAAAAATGATATCACAGAAGATTTGAAATAGGAAATTTGCGAAATAAATCTTAAAACTAGATCATTCAGCCGACTGTTGTTGTCACTGTACCCCATACACCCCTTCCAGTCTCTAAGTAAACAACTCGTCTCACTTTACTGGAAGAAGAGAAAGAAGCTTGTTTGGTGCTGCCAACATTTTGTTGACTTCTTTTAATCCACTTGTCTGCATCTCTCCTTCCCTCCCTCTCTCCCTCTCTCTCCTTCTTACTTCCTTATTCTTTAGTCTTGGAACACAGTTTCTATGGTAATGCTTCAGTTACCAAAGCTAAAAATTGCAAGAAGACAAAAGACGAAGACAGTAAAGACAAAAGAGTGACGATGAAGAATAAAATGAAGAATAAGACGACCGACCGACCGCCATCACCACTACAACCACAAACGCTGCTACCTCGACTGCTTTTGCCATTCCCACCATCACCGCCACAACCACCACTACAATCATCACTATCAACCTATACTCCCGCCCCTGCATAAACTGAAAGATGCAATGCTCAGGTTACTGATAAGCCATAAGCTTTTGCAAAATGATTGTTTTTCTTTTGCTTTCTCAAATAATAATAATAATAATAATAATAATAATAATAATAATAATAATAGTAAATTTCAAGGAATGAAAATTTTTGTTCTAATCTCTCATTATGATTATTAAACAGCACCATGCTTCTAAGATTCCAAGCATAATAACAAAAGCAAACATTATTACAGATGCCATTTTTATTATTATCATTATTATTATTATTATCATTAATAATAAGGCGAGCTGGCAGAATCGTTAGCATGCTGGGCAAAATGCTTAGTGGCATTTCATCCATCGGCACGTTCTGAGTTCATATCTTGCCAAGGTCGATTTTGCTTTTCATCCTTTCAGGGGTTGATAAGTATCAGTTGAGCACTGGGTTTTTTTTGGGGGGGGGGGGGGGGGTTCTGATGTAATCAACTTACTCTCTCCCCTGAAGCTGCCGGCCTTATGCCAAAATTTGATCATCATCATTATTATTATTATTATAATTATTATTATCAGCAGCAGCACCATGTTAACCCCCTTTTCTTCCCATGCGTTGTGCTTTTCATTCTTAGCTCACAAAGAGTAAAAATATAAACTTTCTGTGGATTGCAGAATAAATTAATTTTTTCCCCCTCAAATGTTTCTAAATTTGAACTTGGTAATTTGGTAAATAGTTGCTGCTGCTGCCGCCGCTGCTACTGCTGCTGTTATTGTTGTTTGGCCCTGGGTCAACTCAGCAGTTATTTTTAGCAGGTCAAGCAAGCCACCTAGAGGCTCCATAGATAGGTAAGTAAGTAGGTAGGTAGGGAGGTATGTGGGTGGGGAAGGATGGGATGGGATGGGTAGGTAGGTGTCATGCTTGTTTGTATAGAAAAGCATAAGTTCTTTATGCTTGTGGGAAGCAACAGGTTTGCACCATTCACCCAGAGATAGTTGCTACGATAAAGACTATTGAGGCCTCAGTGTGGCAGGAATAAACGGGAGGATGTGGTGTGGTAGAGGTGATGAGGATAAGCTGTGAATGTGAGTCCCATGGAGGCAGTGGGACATGGGAACAACTTTCCAGACTTCTTCCTCAGAAGAGCAAGTCAAGTCAGCCAAAGAAGCTTGCTTTGCAACAATCTAGTTTTGGGTTCAGTCCCACTGCACAGCATCTTGGGCACAAATGTTGATTCGATCAACGGAACAGCCTGCTCATGAAATTAACTTACAAGTGGCTGAGCACTCCACAGACACGTGTACCCTTCACGTAGCTCTCAGGGGATCTTCAGCATGACACAGTGTGACAAGGCTGACCCTTTGAATTACAGGTACAACAGAAACAGGAAGTAAGAGTGAGAGAAAGTTGTGGTGAAAGAGTACAGCAGGGTTCGCCACCACCCCTGCCGTAGCCTCACGGAGCTTTAGGTGTTTTCGCTCAATAAACACTCACAACGCCCGGTCTGGGAATCGAAACCGCAATCCTATGACCGCGAGTCCGTTACCCTAACCACTGGGCCATTGCGCCTCAAAGTAGTGAGTATATACAAAACAAAACTATAACTACAGCTTACAGTAGTGTGTGGATGTGTGTGTGTGTGTGTGTGTGCGTGCGTGTGTGTGTCAGGCTTTTATATAAATATTGTTCAGTTTATCACAGGCACAGCCCACAAAACTAAGGAAATGTTCAAGTAGATAATAGCTATGAATAAAAAGGCCAAAAACCAAAAAAAAAATTAAAATAGATAAATAAAATCAGGAGAATTTATGAGAAAAGAGCTGGTGTGTATTACAACCACAGATTCACAGGTATAAGGTTTCCTCTCTTCTTTTACAACAACAGGAATGACCTTTGATTCTCCAAAGCACCAAAGCTACAAAACAGCTCTGCTGGGGTCCATATAACACACCTGGTCTTTCTTCTCCATTTTATCTCTACATTGTCTACACCCAGCTTCAAATCTTGCACTTTTCCCAACCATTCCTTCTCAAAAGTACAATTTTCTGAAATTCTTCCCATCTTTCTGTATACAATTATCATATTATTTCCACAGACAGCACAACCTTCAGAAGTTCAAGCTAAACATCAAACACACCAATCAAAACCTCCCCACCACCCTGGGAGAACTTGCAAAGGTCATAGGTGTTAGCCCTCCTCCTTTAGCTTATCCATCCATCCACCCACCCACCCACCCACCCACTCCATTAACTTAACTGGCATCTTATTTTGGCAGCACAGATAGAAGGTAAATTTGGCCTGGGTGGGAGTTGAACCCGGATTGTAATGAACCTTAACAAAAATAACAAGGTTGACATTCTCCTAGTTTTTTTCTCTCTAAGAGAATACAGTGTGCTTTAACCCATTTTGTAACAATATTCCTGTTGAACTATGCTGCCTTTCTTCCAAATTATTTTGAAAATAATGAAGAATTTACAATCATTTTGAAGCTGGCGTTTGGGGTAAATCAGCATGAAATTTTAATGGGGAGTTTTAATTTAGATCTCTTTAAAGTAGGATGCTTGTATCATAACCCTTAGGGACAATCTTAGGCAGGTTGGTATCATAAGGGTTAAGGGAAATCTATGTGCTATTTCTAGCAGGTTGCATAACCACATAGAGGCTCTCCACTGCTGCTGCTGCTGCTACAGCTGATGATGTACAGCTGATAACTACAGCATCAGAAATATAAATATATATAAAAAAAAAAGGAAAAGAAAAACTGTCAGACAGTATGTCAGCTGATCCTAAAAATAAACAATAGTAAGGGGTGGAGGGCATGGTAATAATTATGTCTGCGTGTTCTGATAGTACCTGGGGTTTCAGCATTTGATAACATACACACACACACGCACAAGGAGGTGAATGTTTTCTTGCCCCGCCTTGTTACATATGATATGCAGGAAGAGAAAGTTTTCTAAACAAAATAACTCACCACCACCACCACCAGCAGTGGCAGTGGTGGTGGTGGTGTTGTTGTTGCCACATCAATTTGTGTATACATGTGCATGCATTATATATAATATATATGCACGTGTGGGCTTGACTGTAGTTAGGAAGTTTGTTTTGCAACCATGCAATTCTGAGTTCAATCCCACAGAGTAGCATCTCAAACAAGTCACTTTCTACTCCAGCCTCGAGTTAACCAAGGCTTTGCAAGTGGAATTTACACACACACACACACACACACACTTGGGGCTTCTTTCAGTTTCTGTCTACGAAATCCACTCACAAGGCTTTGGTCAGCCCTAGGCTTATAGTAGAAGACGTTTGTCCAAGGTGCCACGTAGTAGGACTGGATCCGGAAGCATGTAGTTAGGAAGCAAGATTCTTCCCACACAGCCCATGCCTGTGTCAACGTGCTCTGCAAACAACAGTCTCGTAGGTCAACATCCTCTTGACTTTCTCATCCTCGATTCAGTGGAACATTGAGAATGTGACAGGGAGAGAGAGAGAGAGAGAATCTCCATTGATGAAACTGACAGAGAACCATCCATATATAGAACTGGTATATAAACATCAAAGAATAAATCCATGATAATTAAGCAGATCAATCATTAAATTACAACACTTTATTACATTGCAGTAAATTCAAGTGGACCAAACTTTTATTATCATCATCATCATCATTTAACAACCACTTTCCCATAGTTGCATGTTTCTGATGAAATTTTAGGTAGATTTTCTATGACTGGATGCCCTTCCTATTGACAATGCTCACCAGTTTCCAAGCATAATTGGCTAAAATGGTTATTAAGAGCAGGAAAGCATAAGTCCTCCATATATTTTTAAAGGACAATAGTAATTCAAGTGGATAGAAAGAGCCCCAAGGTGGGATTGAAATCAGATTGTTGACTAGGCAGACATATTACGTCTGCTCTATGAATCTCCAAGAGAAAAATCCAGAGTCAAATTGTTCTCTGGAAACAAACAGATTAATGGATTCCATGGAAACTGTACAGATAGGCACAGGCATGGCTGTGTGGTGAAGAAGCTTGTAACCATGTGGCTTGGGGTTCAGTCCTATAACATGGCACCTTGGGCAAGTGTCTTCTTCCCATGGACCCAGATCAACTAATACTGCGTGGGTGGATTTAGCAGATGGAAACTGCATGGAAGCTTGTCATGTGTGTGAGTGTGTGTGTGTATGTACACACACATCATCATCGTCGTTTAACGTCCGCTTTCCATGCTAGCATGGGTTGGACGATTTGACTGAGGACTGGTGAAACCAGATGGCTACACCAGGCTCCAATCTGATTTGGCAGAGTTTCTACGGCTGTCTGCCTTGGCAACCTGTGTTGATTTGTTTGCATCCCTGTAACTTAGTGGTTTGATAAAAGATACTGATAGACAAAGTACTGGGACCAATTTGTTTGACTAAATCCTTCAGGGTGGTTCCCAAGTATGGCTGCAGTCCAATGATCGAAACAAGTAAAAGGAGATACTACCTACCCTAACACTATTTCTCTCTCTGTGTATGTGTATATATATATATATATATATATATATATATATATATATATATATATATATATATATATATATCTCCTTGGGTATTGCAATTTATAATCTTTATCTTACCAAGCCAAACTGCATGGGTTTGTAAACAGAACAGTATTACAAATAAGGTTAAATTTCTCTGAAAACAAAGCTCAGTCTCTAGCAAAAAAACAAAAACACACACACACACACACACAGAGGAAGATTCCAGAGTTGAATTAGCATTGGCGCACACACACACACACACACACACACACACACACACACACACACACACACACACACAGCGATTCATACATACAGACAAGAGATATGGACCCCACAAAAGAAAAAAAACAAAAACAAATAAATTGAAAGGAAAGTCGGAGAAGCCAAAAGTTAGGTATGGCATATAAGATTAGGGGTCATGAACCTAGTCAAATGTTTGTTTGTACAACATTCTTCTTTATGCTGAGCCCAAAATACCCTAACAACACTTAATCCCTTACACACACAATGTGTACCTTGTGGTGTGGGTGGATTCACAAGCATCCAAATGAGATACTCAAAGAAGTGGAAATCAAAGACCTCTGAATGGAAACAAATGGAGACTGAAGGGGTGGGTGGGCAGTGCAGGGTACCAACAGATGAGAGCTTGGAGTAGTTAGAAGTCTAACCATCCACCCCTATCATTATTTCAGCTGTGAGTGACTGCTTCCATAACACAAAACCCAGTTAATATAGGAGGGTACAGGATAGGGCAGGGGATGGAAGGTGGAGAGAAAGAGATGGAAAAACAATTAACACTGCGGGGGGAGGGGGGCATTTTGGGTGGTAGTCGGAGAGGGGGAGGAGGCAGGATTCTGTATCTTCTACTTGTTTCAGTCATTAGACTGTGGCCATGCTGGGGCACCACTCTGAAGAATTTTTGTTGAGCAAATCAACCCCCAGTACTTAATTTTGTTTTGTTCTTTAAAGCCTGGTACTTATTCTATTGATTACTTTTGCTGAACCACTAAGTTACAAGGACATAAACACACCCACACTGGTTGTCAAGTGGGGGGGGGACAAACTGAAAAACACACACACAAAGGGACACACACATATGTATACATATGATGGGCTTCTTTCAGTTTCCATCTACCAAATCCACTCAGAAGACTTTGGTCAGCCCGAGGCTATAGTAGAAGACATTCACTTGCCCAAGGTGCCATGCAGTGGGACTGAACCCAGAATCATGTGGTTGGGAAGCAAGCTTCTTACCGCACAGCCATGCCTGCACCTGAGCAACCAATCATTTAACTAAGTTTGATAAGGAAGTGAGGAGCATTTTAAAGGGGCTGGTGGTGGTGGATGAGGTTGGGGGGGGGGGCTATTTGCATCCATTTATGTATTTTGGCAAGCACTGCATGCCTCGGCATTAATATAGGAAGTGCTACTTATATATCATCATCATCATCATCATCGTTTAACGTCCGCTTTCCATGCTAGCATGGGTTGGACGATTTGACTGAGGACTGGTGAAACCGGATGGCAACACCAGGCTCCAGTCTGATTTGGCAGAGTTTCTACAGCTGGATGCCCTTCCTAACGCCAACCACTCAGAGAGTGTAGTGGGTGCTTTTACGTGTCACCCGCACGAAAACGGCCACGCTCGAAATGGTGTCTTTTATGTGCCACCCGCACAAGCCAGTCCAGGGGCACTGGCAACGATCTCGCTCGAAAATCCTACAGGAGCCAGTCAGGCGGTACTGGCAACGGCCACGCTCAAAATGGTGCATCTCATGTGCCACCCGCACAAGAACCAGTCCAGGGGCACTGGCAACGATCTTACTTGGCTTGCCGGGTCTTCTCACGCACAGCCCATTTCCAAAGGTCTCGGTCCGTAGTCATCGCCTCGGTGAGGCCCAATGTACGAAGGTCTTGCCTCACCACCTCAGCCCAGGTCTTCCTGGGCCTACCTCTTCCACGGGTTCCCTCAACTGTTAGGGTGTGGCACTTTTTCACGCAGCTATCCTCCTCCATTCTCACCACATGTCCATACCAGCGCAATCGTCTCTCTTGCACGCCACAACTGATGCTTCTAATGTTCAGCTTTTCTCTCAAGATACTTACACTCTGACGGGTATTCACATTGACATTACACATCCAACGGAGCATACTGGCTTCATTCCTTGCGAGCTTACGTATATATAAATGTGTGTGTGTGTATGTATATATATATATATATATATATATATATATATATACACATATATATATATATATATCGTATGCATATTTAAATTTGGTACAATTGACGTAAGAAAATCAAAATCACTTTTCTTCATCTTTGGTTTTAAATTTCTTTGAAAACATCCAACAAATATGAAAAGATACTGGAACCAACATAATTCGACCGACGCTGGATTAAACTTATAATATTCCAAGCATCAGCTTAATAAATGATGAAGTTGTTTTCCGAAATTTATCGTTTGTGATGTAGTAACAAAATGGTTAAAGCATAAACAATTAATTCATAACTTTCCAGACTCCTTATTCCAGGAAAGTAATCAAGTTTGGATTCTGGTGGTAAAGCAGTGAGCTGGCAGAATCGTTAGCGTATCAGACAAAATGCTTAATGACATTTGTTGAAGCTCTTTACATTCCAGGCTTGTTAAGTACCAGTTGCGCACTGAGGTGTAATCGACTTACCCCTCTCCTGAAAATGGCCTGCCTTGTGCAAAAAATTATTATTATTTAAGGCAGCGAGCTGACAGAATCGTTAGCACGCCAGACAAAATACTTAGCAACATTCCATCCATCATTGCATTCTGAGTTCAAATTCTGCCATGGTTGACTTTACTTTTTATCCTTTCAGGGTCGATAAAATAAGTACCAGTTGAACACTGGGGTTGATGTAGTCGACTCATCCCCACTCCCAAAATTGCTGCCTTTGCATCAAAATTTGAGACCATTATTATTATTATTATTATTATGATAAAGGTAGCAAGGTAGCAAGCTGGCAGAATCGTTAGCATCACCAGGCAAAATGCGTAGGAGTATTTCGTCTGCCGTTACGCTCTAAGTTCAAAGTCCACCATAGTCGACTTTACCTTTCATCCTTTCCGGATCGATGAAATAAGTACCAGTTGAACACTGGGGTCAATGTAATCGACTTACCCCCTCCCCAAAAGTTGCTGGCCCTATACCAAAATTTGAAACCATTATTATCATTATTATACTATTATTATATTATTATTATTATTATTATTATCATCATTATTATTATTATTACTATTATTATCATCATCACCATTATTATCATTATTAATATTACCATAATCATTATTATTATAATTATAATTATTATCATTATCATTATTATTATTATTATTTAACTGGAGTATATTATTAGGACTGAGAAATGTGATGAAATAAAAAACTTGCACAATCGTTGTTCCTTCTGAGAAACATCAGCAAATTCTTTCTGACGTAACAACAATGCCAACATCATTTATGAATATGAAAATAGACCAGTTTAACGAAGAAGGAGATTGCTTGGTATGAGAACATAAACAAAACGCTTCAAACTATAGTTAGAACAACAGAAGCGGCAACAACAACAACGACAACAACAACAACAACAAAATGGTAAATTTCTAGCACTGAGTACTAACAAGTACCTAACACCTCGCTGGGAAGGTCATAATGCATAAAATTCAGAAGCAAGAAATCTCTGCTGGATATGTTCTACATGACTATAAGACAGAAATGAGCAACCAGTCTCAAATCATTTTATCTCTTGCTTACGCCAGTCATTGGATTGCAGCCATACCAAGGCATTATTTTGAAGGGGGTTTCATCAAACAAATCAATACTAGTTTTTATGGATTTTTTTTTTTTGTCTTGTATTCTTTCTTAAGCCTGGTACTTGTTCTGTTGGTCTCTTTTGCCAAATCACAAAATTACAGGGATGTAAACAAACCAGTACCAAGTGGTGGATGGATGGATGGATATACTTTCTATTTGGTTCAGTCATTGGACTGCAGCCATGCTGGAGCACCGCCTGGAAGTCATTAAGCAAACAAACAAACCCTAGTGCTTTTTTTTTTTATATAAACCTGATACATATTCTATCAGTTTCTTTTGTGAAACAACAAAGGGAACATAAACAAACCAACACTGGTTGTCAAATGGTGGGGGAACAAACACAAAGAAATGCACACACACTATATATATATATATATATATATTTATATATATTTATATATATATATATACACACACACACACACACAATGGGCTTCCATACAGTTTCCATCTGCCAAACTCATTCACAAGGCATTATTAGTTGGCCCAGGATTATACAAGAAAGCATTTTTCCCAAGGCATCACACAGTGGGGCCAAACCAGACACCACGTGGTTGCAGAGCAAGCTTGTCAACCAGAAAGCCATGCCCACCACTGTGGACGATAATACAGAGTAGTGAAATACTTGAAGTCAACACTCCACTTAATTGTATATCATGAAAGAGCACCACTGATATCTATCTCACACACACACACACACACACACACACACACACACACACACACACAGCTCTATGACCAAACTGTTTAAAAAATAAATTTTGATTTAAAAAAAAAAAAAACCATTGTTTGTTGTTTGTGTTGTAACTGTTGTTTCGTGGTATTTATTGTTACCATAGAAACAAACCAATTGTTTGCAGAAAAATAAACTATAAGCAAAAAAAAAGAAAAAAACCAAAAAGAAAAATTCAAGAAAGAAAGGAGAAAATAAATGAAATCAAAAAACTTTACTAAAAAAACTGGGTGTTGCCACTACGCAGTAAGATGTATGCGTGCATGCGTGTATGCATATGTGTATACATGTGTGTGCATACATGTCTGTGTACATGTATATACACACATACACTTGTTATTTTTCTGAAAACCTGCCAAATAACAAAACCAAAAACACAAATTGAAAATCTGTCTTAAAAACTAAAAGCACACAAATATGCATGCTCACACACACACACACACACACACATTCACAAGCACAATAATACCTGTGTTCTGTGAAGAGGAAAAAATAGATAATAAAAATATTTTTTAAAGACAAAAAAAAACCCCCAAAAAAATTTACTTGGAACAAATACCTCCTCCCCACAAAAAAAAAAAAAAAACTCATCCCCCCCTACTTTTTTTTATGTCAGTTGAGGAAGAGAGAGGGGGAAAAAATACAATATTTCAATTTAGAAAACTGTGTGGTTCTTAGAATATATCCTTTCAATAAGAAAATAACTGCATACTAGCAGTTCCAGTAACGCCATTGCTATCATCTCATAGACATACCAAGGAAATATGAGGCATTGATGGAGCTAGAAATAGCAGTTACATCTCTATCAAATCACATCTACTGTCGGATTTCTACCAACAACATTGCAACCAGGGAAATGTGAGCTATAGGCAGAGCTAGAAATAGCAGTCAATCTCAATCAAATCACATCCTACTGTCAGACTTCTACTAGCAATATTGCAACCAAGAGAATATGAGCTATAGGCAGAGCTAGAAATAGCAGCCAAATCTCTTTATCAAATCACACCCCACTGTTAGAGTCCACACCGACCCCTCATGCTACTACCACACTCATTGAAACACTGACAAAAACAGGAACCAATGAAAGTACTCCACTTACTGGAAACAGTAGCCAAATCTCTTAAATTATGCTCTATTGTTTTATTGTTTCAAAAAAGGACCACACTAAGCCTGGCAAATTAATAATAATAATAACAAGAGCACTCAGAGAGCACAAACTGACTGGAAGTGTTATCATGTACATTGTTTTGTCTTGGCATAAAAGATGGTCTACAGCAGATATTCTGCTCAATACCACAGATTTGCTTGTCAGTTGCTTGATCTTAACCAGTTGATCATGTCCCTTGGTGGCTGACGATATGTGCATCTCTGATCACAAGCAGAAGTAGTGGGGGAACATCACAGCCAAGTGTTGAGAGGGATTCTTTGGGGTTTGAATAATTAACCTCTGGAAACATGGGTGTTCCGTTCAACATCCTTAAACAACCTTTATTCAAGGACCTATTGAGCGGGATGGGCAACTTGACCTGATGATAATTCCAACTGGGCCCCACCTGCAAGGTCATGTGCTGTTTATCTCGATATGAAATCACCATATCATGCACATGTGGTTGTGATGCATGTGCCTGGTGTACCTTTACGAGACGGGTAGTCATGATGGATATACTGGGCTTCGTATATTTTACCCCAGTGTCACTTTGGTTTTTTTTGATACAGGTATGAAACCAGGCACAGACATGGTTGTGTAGTTAAGAGCTTGCTCCCCAGCCACATGATCTTGGATTCAGTCCTATTGTAGAGCACCTTGGGCAATTGTCTTCAACTATAGCCCCAGATCAACCAAAATCTTGTGAGTGGACTTAAGTGGGATCTGAAAGAAGCCCTTGGCTTTCAAGGGCCCATAATTCTTCAATATCCTCCTGAAAAGCCAGAGAGACCTGCACTAATATCAAGCAAACACTACAGCATACCATCCCAAACATGAATGGTACTCACCAACAGCCTCAGAGTTATCCCCAAATGCTGAGCCTTACTGTTGGCAAGGATCTCTTCTGGTGAAAACACATCTTTAACATGGTGGTGGTGGTGGTGTTGATGGCATTAGTGGTGTTTTTGTCAGCGGTGGTGGTAGGTGTTATTTAACTATACACTATCATATAGTCAGTACTAAAAGGAAATATTAGCTTGCAACTGTTATTAAATTAAAGTAAAACACCTTATGAATTCAGCCAGTTACCTTAATTACAGTTCAGGCTGGTCTCTCTTAACTAACAATGGCAATATAACATTTTTTTTTTAATTATATAATAACAGTGTTGGGGGAAAAAAAACAACATCAACAACAACTGGAAACCGCAAAAATTTAACAGTTAAATTGTTTTGACATGAGACCAAATGCAAGGAGGAGGGAGACAGAGAAACATAGAGACAGGTGAGAGAGGGGGAGGGGAAAAGAAATGCAGGTATCAGGTACTGGAAGAGGCAAGGAAAAGTGAGGCGGGGATGTCTTTAATAGTCATTTAACTTTATATTAAAATTGCAGCAGTTAGTAGCATCTAAAAAAATGAAAGCAGCTGTAGAGGTCAGTGGTGGTGGGATACCAATAGTGTGTACCTAGGGGCACTAACGAACCAACGACAGCTTCTACATAGATGTTCCACCTGCTAGAAACAACAGCCAAATTACCCTCCAATTATATACTATTTATTCAGTTATTCTTTTTTTATTTTTATTTGTTTGTCATTTGACTGTTGCCATGCTGGAGCACCACCTTTAGTTGAACAAATAAACCCCAGGACTTATTCATTGTAAGCCTAGTACTTATTCTACCAGTCTCTTTTGCCAAACCACTAAGCTATAGGGATGTAAACACACCAACATCAGTTGTCAAGTGATAGTGGGGGTGACAAACATGTGTGTATGTGTGTGTGTGTGTGTGTGTGTGTGTGTAAAACTTTGGTAGGTTTAGATCTAAGAGACAGAGAAAATAAATAAATGAAAAAACTGAAAGGAACAAAAGAGAAACTAAAACAAAAATGTTTGAAGAAAAATAAAAACAGCTTCTAACTGGAATTGAACTCACCCTGTTTGTTACAAATGTTCATTGTTTGCCCAGAATGATTTCATGAGGTTGTAGAACAGAGATGTGACAAGTTGATAGGGGCTGCGCAAGAATGTCAACAGACAGGTGTTGATGGGTTGACAAACCACAAGAAAATAAGGGGTCTAGGTTAGAGAGGTGAGGGAGCAGTGAGTAATTGGCGGGCGGGGGTGGGGGTGGGGGTAACTCTGAGGGTTCTATTTCATATAAGCTACAACCAGGGTTGGAGGGGGGGGGGACTGTCTCCCGTGCAAACTCATTTCTGAATGGATTATGAGGAAGGGTGATGAGGGTGGTTGAAGATGGGAGAGCAAGACAGAATGAAATCATATATACATATATTTACATGTGTATGTATATATATATATATATGATTATATGTATGTATATGTATCAGTATGTGTGTGTGTGTGTGTGTGTGTGTGTGTGTGTGTGTCTGTGTGTGTGTGTATATATATATATATATATGTATATATATAGGTGTATGTGTGTGTGTGTGTGTATATATATATGTGTGTGTGTGCACGTGTGTTTATGTAAATATACATATATATGTTCATGTATGTATAAGGGAATGTATATGTGATAAAGGGAAGGGAAAGAGAGAGAGAGGGAGAGAGACAGGCAGACAGACAAGGGAGGTTTAAAGGGATAAGATGAGTATGATGGAAGGATGAGACTGAATATTTCAAGTTGTTATAGACATTAGACAGCATCAGAAGCTAATAACAAAAAACCACAAATTCATTTTTGACAGAAAACACACCTTGGAAAAAAAAAGATGGTGTGTGAAAAAGAGAAGAAAGTAAAGAGGAGGAGAAGGAGACTGAAGAGTAGAAGGAGAGCAATGAGTAATTTCAAAGATGATGGTGAGATCATTTGGAGAGGTGAGCCATGAAAGCTACAGGTTGGCTGTAATGTAAGGAGAGAAGGGGGTATTTGGGGGGGGGGGTGAGTCTTTTGTTTCTGTTTTGTTTTAGGGACTCTATAAGCAAAGACAGCAGGAGATGGTGGGGGGAAAGGGGGACAGACACACAAGTTGACTTGAGAGAGAGAGAGAGAGAGAGAGAGAGATAGAAAGAGAGAGATAGAGAAAGAGATAGAGAGAGAAAGAGAGAGAAAGAGAGAGAGAGAGAGAGAAAGAGTTTGACAGAAAATTAACCATGCATTGGCAGTTCAGGTAATATAAACAAAAACAAGAAAATGAAAAAAAAAAATTAATAAATAATAATAGTCAACATTTCTGAATCACTAGGTTTCCAAAAGCCAATCAAAAAATTTGATTAAACAAACAGATAAGTAAATAATGGCTATTAATAGTAACATTACCAAAAGTGCTAAAAATAGAACTTCCCCTTCTTTGAAACTAATTTCAATACACACACACACACACATACATGCACGTGTGGTTGTGTGGCAAGAAGTTTGCTTCCCAACCGCATGGTTCCAGGTTTTCAGTCCCACTATGTGGAATCTTGGGGCAAGTGGGTTTTTTTTTTTTTTTTTTTTACTATAGCTTCAGGCCAACTGGGTTGACTGGAAACTAAAAGAAGCCCATCACATATAAACAAACACATACACACACACAAGTGTGCAAATTCCAAGTACTGACCTTTTTGCAATTTATTTTTAAAATTTTATTTTATATTTTGTTTCAATCATTAGATTGCAACCATGTTGGGGCACTGCCTTGAAGAATTTTAGTCAAACAAATCGACCCCAGTACTTTTTTTTTTATTAAGCCTGCTATTTATTCTATCGGTCTCTTTTGCTGAACTGCTAAGTTACATGGACACAAACTCACCAACACCATCTACTGTGACATCTACTTCTTAATGATACCTGCAGCCATACCTCTAAGGGTCGAGGGATGCCACGGACCCTAAACTAATTGCCCATCCTTTGGGTAAACACTCAACCATGAAGAAGATATAATACCAAACTTTTTTTCTTCTTTTTTGCTCAGTGGAGCAAGGCAGCTAAGGTGAGTTAACACAAATATATTTAGAGTGCATCATACAATATCAAACAATTCTAGGTAGAATTAGTCATTAAAAACATGACTGAGGTTTAGTGCCATCTCCATTTCAAAGGAAAGAATGCGCTTCTATTTAGATCTAAAAATAGAAATGACTATATTCTTAAGAGCCACGTGCTGGATTCCCACTTTTTTTCTTTATCATATTATTAAAAACCTAACCGCATCAGAAAAGGCTGGGGTCTTTGAATTAACTTGCCCAATACTCCTAGCAATACTAATATCTGTTAATTAATCTCCGGGATTATATTGACCCCAGTGCTTAACTGGTACTAATTTCATTGACCCCAGAAGGATGAAAGGCAAAGCTGACCTCAGTGTACTTTGAACTCAAAACGTAAAGACAGACAAAATGCCATAACGCATTTTGTCCAGCATGCTAATAGTTCTGCTAGCTCACCACCTTAACAATAACATGCTTGAGAAGAAGACCTATTAAGCCAAGTAAAACCACAGTCATGGAAGATACCGGTGTCATGCAAATGGCACCCGTACCAGTAGCACGTTTAGGAAGGGCATCCAGCTGTAGAAACCATACCAAAACAGACTGGAGTCTGGTGCAGTCTTCTAGCTTGCTAGCCGTAATCAAACTGTCCAGCCCATGCCAGTATGGACGACGGATGTTAATTGTTGATGATGGTGATGATGAATACTAAAAATGCAAATTACATGAGAAGAGAGAGAGAGAGAGAGAGGAAAGGAATACAATAACATAAGGATGAATCAGTATAAATAGCAGGACATTTCCCACTAGAATCAAGACTTCCAGCAAATAGAAGATTCCTAGAATTGGCAAAGCTTCCATTTCTGCTTGAAGTACTTAAAGAAGTAAATACTTGGTTTTAACAAAGAAAAAAAAAAAAAGCTAAGATTAACTACTATAAAGTCTTCAACAAGGTCCTCCTAAATTCCTAGATATTGGAGACAATGTAGATAACCAATAACCAAAGTAGCACCAATACTCTAAGACAAGTGTATTAACCATTCCACATCAAAATAGAAAACACCATTTGACACTTCTAGATAGAGAGAGGAAATAATAAAAACTAGCTTTACACCAAAAGAAAAAGAGAAAGTTGTTCTTATCTCTATGAGCTACTGGGATATCTTAATCACAGAAAGGAAAACTGTGTTCAAATAGATATTTTGATATCCTCTGACCAAAAACATCAAGTGAAGTGATAAATAAATAAATAAAAAGGTAAGGGTCTTGGAATGGAAATCAGCAACGATAATAAAACCTGAACTAATGATAACAAGCACTGTACTTATGAATGGTGTAAAAAAGGGGCAAGAATAAAAATATAGAAAAAAAAAAACCAGAAACATCAGTTCTCACATTTTTACACAGTCCCAACAATAAACTTTGTAAGACACTTTCACTACTACAACACAAGCTGCAATATATGTAATAAACTCGTGCTATAATTTTAAAATGTGACCATCACCCAAGGCCCAGACATGGCTATGTGGACATGAAGTTTGCTTCTCAACCACAGGATTTCAGGTTTCTACTATAACCTCAGGCTGACCAAAGCATCGAGAGTAGATTTAGTAGACCAAAACAGAAAGAAGCCATCACGCGTGCATATGTGCGTGTGTGTGTGTGTGTGTCAAGTATGTTTATGTCACTTTTTCTCGATATCAGGTGGCAGTTGAAAGTGGCTGTCATTCCATTCCAATATTCTGCAAAAACATGTCTGGCCACATGGAAATATTACCCTTCTTGAATACAGCTAAGTGTTGGCATCTGGAAGGTTATCTGGTCATAGAAAATCTGCTTCAATAACTTCCTTCAAACCCATGCCAGCATGGAAAAGTGGACATTAAAACGATGACGATGATGATGTGACCTATATTTCTCACCAATATAAACACTAGGCACACGCTTCCTTTATCTATTCGTTTATTTGTTTTAACTCTAGTAAACAAACGATCAATTCCAGGAATTCGAATACAATTGTGTTAAAATAACGGTGAGGGGGGAATGGGATGGAACTTGACCAGATACTTAAAGTCAAGATTACACGTTCCTACTCACTGCATACAAAATATAATACACATTGGAACCAGCAAGAAACAAATGTAAAATAAATAGACTCAGATACTGTCTTTGTTCATTGTTTCAAGATATTCGATTCAAGTGGTTAGAAATAAACTAACCAAAAAATTAAAAAATATGGAGTTAATGAAGGAAAAAAAACTGCTTTAGTCATGAAGAGAAAAAATTGCTTTAGTTCTTTAGCATCTAAACTGGCCTTATATGGCCCAAAGAAGTGTAACTGAACCGGAGTACATGTTATTATTGGCATTATGACCCTCCCAAGACATGAGATATATGCGTGTGCGCACACATGTATGTATTTGTTATTGATGGTGGACAAATAAAGCATCATTTCATGGCTTCATGTGGAGTTTGAGTGTGACTTGAAATGAATTACCCCTATTCGTATGCATTTACAGTTGCTCAAGTAATGAACAATTCAATTAACATTTAGAGCTCTGGAATGGATTAAGTTTATATCTAGGAACCCCACTGCATATTATATCTTTTCCTACACACAAAAATATCCCTGTACAGCCATCCACCCACTGTTTCCATCACAGGCAATCCTCACAGATTTTTTTTTTTTTACTGTGACCCAATTGCTAACCAGTCGTGTGATTATGTGAAACACAATATTTTATCAAGTGTTACAAATATTTTACACAACTACAGCTATTGAACTTGATATAAGCAGGTACTCAAGGGACATTATGACCAAGTCACTTTCTGATAAGGAAGAAAAACATGAAACCAATTCAGGTGATTGGCTGACACTTTGAACAGAAATTTATCATGGATCACAGAAATAATTCTTATTGTTGATAAGCACAACAGAAGCTTTAATGTCAGTCTATTAATCAAGGTAACAACAGCATTGACAATGAAAGGTTACTGAACTGTTAAAATATAACGACAAGAAAGATACAACATGAGTAGATGACCTTTATTAGATTCTATAGTCTAGACATAAACATCAGTTGCAGAGTTGGAAGCAAAATTTTTTTCTCTCACAAGAGTTCTGGACTCCAGTTATGAACTCATTTACATACAGCCAATCAGAGCTCAACTATCAAACTAATTTAAGAGCGCATAACAAGTGATTGGCAATAAGATAAGGTTATTTGGATAAGGAATGACCTGCTTCTTTTCTCTCTTAAGAATACTTATTGTTCTTGTTCTTGTTCCAACCATGGCTGCCTCTGCGTAATTATTTGTGTTGTTGTTCACTTTGTAAAACAATAAGGGGAGAGGCTTGCTAGCACATCACCCTCTATCCACATTTTTCCAATCCAAATCTTTACCAAATGGAGGCCCTAACAAAATCCGATAACAGGTATAGATGCAAATCTATCTAATTACTTGTCTCCTTCTAAAATCAGGCATAACTTGGTGATCAACTTAAAACAACACCGTTCTTCATCTTGAATTTCCTTGGTAGAGGGTGTTTCTTAACTTGACACCAAGGTCAAGGTGAGCTCTGATTGGCTGTATGCAAATGACCAAGACAATAAGACATAAACACTCCTGCACACGTATGTATGCATACACACACACACATACAAATAGAGGTTTGATCAATTAGACTCGACTCGGCCTTGGGCTTACACAATAACAACACTTGAATCATAAGGCTGTTCTATCAGAGTTGACCTAGTGTTAAACAAACAACGACCACCATTAGAACAACAACAACAACAACAACAACATAATTACTTCACCGATGAATCCGTTCCAATAAAACAGACCTGGGGCTAAACAACAATCTAATTACAACAGCCAGTTCTAAGGAACGAGATCAAAGTAAATATACACCAGTTCAATCTCAGATAAGGATGCAAAAACAGATTGTTGTTGTTGTTGTTGTTGCTGTTGCTGTTGCTAGTTTGCGTCTTAAAATATTTTTTCTCTTATTTCTTTTATAAAAGCAATTTAGTAGCATGCTGATATTAGCATCCAGTAATGGATACTTTTAAGCTATACTGCAAATGGAATATCAAATTAGTAAAACCAGATAATATACATACATACACACAAATAAATATATATATATATATATATATATATATATATATATAGTTTACAGTTCAATTACAGGTTAAGATCAACAGAAAGACTACACCATCTAGTGAGAGATAAATATCATTTAATATATATACAATTACAAAAGAGCTACCAATAGTTTCATGCTTTGAGATACATTAAATTGGCAGATTTATATAACATGTCACGTATCTCCAAGCAATCTTTGGGCTTAGTACATAACATTAGGTGTACCTTTAAACATGAAACTATTAGCTCTTTTATAATTGAGTATATATATATATATATATATAAAATACACATATATGTACACATACATATGAGGAAGGAAGAGGGAGGGAGGTGAGCAGTGCATCAGATAAAATGCTCAGTGACATTTCTTTTGACTTTTTATCTTCTGAGTTCAAACCCAACCAAGGTCAGCTTTGCCTTTCATCTTTTAAGGGTCAATAAATGGAAATATTAGTCAATTACTTGGGGGCGGTCAATGTAATCAACTTACTCCATCCCCATAAAATTGCTAGCCTTGTATCAAAATAAGAAATGCGTAGCAGCATTTAACCCATCGCTACATTCTGAGTTCAAATTCCACTGGGGTTGACTTTGCCTTTCATCATTTCGGGGTCAATGAAAATAAGTACCAGTGAAACACCGGGGCTGATATGATCAGCTGGTCCCCTCCCCCAAATTTCAGGCCTTGTGTCTATTTTAGAAAGGGTTATCATTATTAGTAATAGTAGTATTTCAAAACAAGAAACCTACCTTTATGTAACAATAAGAGCCCTCCACTCCAACTAAGAGACAAACTTAAGAGTGTGCCCTTCATTCTATAATAAAGGTCTCATATACAAACGTCATATGATCAGATTGCAAATGAAGACACTGGCAAATTAATAAAGTTTGTAAAGAGAATCAGGTCAAAGCTTTGTAACCTGTGCAGAACAAAAGATAAGCCAAGGACAAATATAACACAGTTTCGTTTATTTTTAATCTCTGGTCATTATTTCTATTAGTATATAATTTTTCTTTTTCATTACATGACATGCACAAAACTTCATATTTCAGAAAAACAAAAAAAAAACTAACTGCATTTAAAGATGCGACCATTGCAATGTGGTCAAAAAAAGTTCCTTTAGAATCACTTGGATTTGATCCAACTGTGTAGCACTTTGAGTAAGTGTTTTCTATGATGACTTTGGGATCAACTAAACCCCTTAGCATTCAGCTTATTCTGTCTAATGTAATGCTTATTTATTCATATTCTTTTGAATTAATCCTGCTTTATCTCATAGCTGTGAGATTTCAATGATGTCATTGTTTATTTTTAGAATAATATTGTAAGGTAAGTGTGGAGGGGTCATATTTGGTCAGTTTGAATGTAAAACAGGTAGAATATTCTGACAAGATATGGCTGGCCAGTTTAAATGCTAATGAGTTAAGTCTTGCGAGTAACACTGAAAGACAAAAACTACAGGAAGTCCATGGGATGACCTGTGCCTCTCCTTCGTGGTTACACTTAATCAGTTATCTGGTTTAGTCACCCCTAACTAGCTTGTGGTTGGTTTTAGTAAAATCCAGCCTGTTGCATACATTCAGATCAAATCCTCACTTTAGAGGTGATATCATGATACATTACCTGCTACCACGGTCGTAACCTATGAGCCATGGTTTCTTACCCCACCACCACCACTACCAGTTCCTACAAAGGTTCTGGGTGTTGTCCTTCTTCCTCTGATTTTATATCATAAAAAATTTTAAAGCAGAAGGAATTACGATTTGGTTCAAGTAATTTAAGTAATCAAGTAATCTAGTGGGTGCTTTTACGTGCCACCGGCACGAGGGCCAGTCAGGTGGGTACTGGCGACGGCCACGCTCGAAATGGTGTATTTTACGTGTCACCTGCACAGGAGCCAGTCTAGCAGCACTGACGGCGATCTCGCTCAAATGTCTTTTCACATGCCACTGGCACAAGTACCACGAAGGCGACATTAATAATTCCTTACATCCTCTCAAAGCAACCTATATAGTCACCTTCATCATCCAGTCATCCTTCCAAAGACAATAATTTCAACAGTCTACCAATACTAGAGACCTTGAAGGTGAGACAATGTCTTTGGAACAATTGCAAATCAGTGGCAAAAAAACAGTAAAAGAAAACATAAGAAAAAGTTGATAAAAACCTCTTTTATTTTAAGCGATCTCTTTCTCAACTGAAAATGTGACTAATCAAAGAGAAAAATAGAAATCTTAACTTCACTGTTTATCAAGGTAACTCCCAAGAAACTAGTTCAAGGACAGATAACCTCGATATCTACGGTTGCTAAACAGTTAAAGAAATTTTAAGATAATGAAGTTATTTATGTTAAATCATACACTGGCACATGACACTTTAGCCACTTGGAGAAGAAATCAGTCTAATCACTAGTGTTGCTCCACCCCTTATTTATGACAAATGCTTAAGGTTGATGTTAGATATGTAAACACACAATTTACACATTTCGTATCAATATACACACACACATGCACACACACATATATATATATATATATATATTCATCTTTTATTTCTTTCAGTTACTTAACTGCAGCCATGCTGGAGCACCACTTTGAAGGGTTTAGTCGAACAAACTGATGCCAGAACTTATTTTCAAAATCTGGTACTTACTCTATTGGCATCTTTTGCCAAACTGTAAGTAACAGGGATGTAAATAAACCAACACCAGTTGTCAAGCAATGTAGGGGAGGAGACCAACATATGCACATATACATGCGTGCGTGCGCGCGACAGGCTTCCACACAGTTTCTATCAAATTCACTCACAAGGCATTGGTCAACCTGTGGCTACAGTAGAAGGCACTTGTCCAAGGTGCCATGCCATGGGACTGAACCCAAAACCACATGGTTGCAAAGTGAGCTTCTTAACCTCACAGCCATACCTACACCGATATATGGCAACTATGTTTTCAAGAAATTTCACATAGGGGGGGCCCCACTAGTTTATGAAAATATCTAAAAATGAGCACATTTACATCAGGAAGGGTATTGAGCCATCAAAAACCCTGCCCAAGCAAACACTGAAGCTCGGCACAGTCTTCTGGCTTAGCAGCCCCTGTTGAATGCCCAACCCATGCCAACATAGGAAACAAGATATGCCAGATGGGACAGGGTAAGAATGGATAATAAACTACTGCGCAAAATTGCTCTCTGTTTTATTTGTTTTTTGGGGCTTTTTTTTTATAATTAAATTCACAGAAACATGAGGAAGCTTTTATAATGCTATTCCAGGAAAAGAGCCAACGTATGCAATGTACTACAAAAGGTCAGGAATCTCTGCTGTGAAATGTATCACAATTTTCCTCCCATGTTTATCATCAAAATTTACATGACTAAATGATTAATTCTAAATATTGACTGAAATGTTATAAACACAGACTGAAAGATCACGAAATATTCTGACTGCACTGAAGATCAACGTTGTTCTCAAGACAGTGTGATTGAGAAGAGGAGGGATTGACTGATGATGTAACCTAACTAGAATGAAATATTATATACACTATAATTGAAAATTCATGATGGTTTCTGGCTACTCTGATAACCAATGTGACCCTTTGAGACTGAAATATTATAAGCTGTGTGTGACAGAGACACAGCAGATGAATGTGAGCCAATAGAGACTGTGATTGAGACCCTGAATGGTTCTGACTGCATAGAATATAAATGTGATCCAATTATGCTAAAATATTATAGACAAAGGACCGAGATATCTGGCGCCTTACTGTACCCAAGGAGACCCAGCTGGCAGAAACGTTAGCACGCCGGGTGAAATGCTTGGCAGTATTTCGTCTGCCGCTACATTCTGAGTTCAAATTCCGCCAAGGTCGACTTTGCCTTTCATCCTTTCGGGGTCGTTTAAATAAGTACAAGTTACACACTGGGGTCGATATAATCGACTTAATCCGTTTGTCCTTGTTTGTCCCCTCTGTGTGCAGCCCCCTGTGGACAGTAAAGAAATAAGAAAACCCATCCATGGCAGCAGAAATGGTACCAGTGCTGGTACCACATAAAAAGCACTCATGCTAGTGCCATGTCAGAAGCACTGGTTCTGGTGGTGCCACATAAAAAGTACCCAGTGCACTTTGTAGAGTGGTTGGCATTGGGAAGGGTATCCAGCCATAGAAACCATGCTAGAACATACAATGGAGCCTGGAGTAGCTCTCTCGTTTACCAGCTCCAGTCAAGCCATTCAACCCAGGCCAGCATAGAAAACAGATATCAGATGATGATGACTGAATCAGAAAGGGTCTCAGCTACCTGGATGATGAATACAATCAGACAGGGATGAAATATTACAGATAGTTTGTCTAAGATTATTATGGGTTTTGACTACACAGCCGACAAATGTAACCCTCTACCCCAACTACACTGAAAATGTTATATTGTGGTGATAGAGCAAACAGGAAGGCATCTAACCACACAGAAGATAAATGAGATCCAACTGGGTTGCAATCATAAAATTTTCGCTATCAGCCGTGTACTCATTCCCTCCCGGAATTATAATTTCGAAAATTACTTATAAATGTATATTCTTGCATAATAATTACTCACTTAATTGCCATGAGTGAGTATCAAATTGATAGACAAACAGACATTAAGAGATTTAGAATATCCGTAGGAAGAAAGAAAGAAAAGCAGTAGCGCATATTTATTTCAGTCTGTAAGTCTGGCTGGAATTTGGCAGATAATGCCATATCTTGGGTAAATTTAATAAACCTCCATCAAAGACTTAGCCATGTTGTTTTTGAAAGGGAAGAATTTCATTTGGAAAAGTGGAAAACCGGAAAGAATTTACATCAGAGTCTACACACTCATGCGCACACATACAACACACACACACTTTCATGTATATACACACACACACACACACACACACACACACTATTCAAGTGATTTATTAACAAATTAAAAAGAATTAGCACAAATAAATTAAAACAACTCAAAAAGACTTAAATAACAACAGCAATAACAAAAAGAAATGTAATAGTGGTGGTGGTGGTGGGGGTAATAAAAATTTTATGAAGAGAAAGAGAAAGAAAGGAGAAAAGTAGTTTCAGGCAACTTGCTACAAACACCATGAACGCCACAGTGACCATTATTAACATGACCACCACCGCAAACACAAACTGAAGAACAGAGAGCCTGAGAGATAAGAGCCACATATCCAGGGATATAATAGAAGCCACCTACTCCAAGTGCCACGCAGTTGGACGGAACCCTAAACTAGATGGCTGCAAAGCAAGCTCCTTAACTACACAGTCTTTCCTATGCCTATGAGAATTTTAAAATTATAGGGTTTATATCACAGAACCCAGAGGCATTCTCAAGTGGGTTGATATTAAAAGGATCCATCAAACCGTTTCGGCATTGCAAGCAACCAATTGTTGTTACCAGTTAGCAACAGTGACGTAAAAGCAAAAAAATAAAATAACAAAAAATTGGTTGTGATTCAGTTAATTTAAACGAGATATGAAATGCCAGAGAAAATGGACGTAGTGATTGGTGGTTGGTGCAGAAGCAGCTACAATATCAACATTATCATTATTAGCAGTGGTGCCACTGGGAGATAATTGTGCCAACAACAGCACCGATGGAAACTAAACAACAAAATGGATATGGTATTGCACTGTCAAGTCAATGCTCTTGGTTTTAATTAATTGAGGGCATTTTGATATATAGATGGGGGTGGAGGGCAGTACATTAATTCTACATTCTCTTAGTTACAAAGAGACAACAGGGTAATGCCGTTAGTAAGATGGTGAGAAGGGGTGTAAGAGGGGAACATGGAATGCTTTGCTAAGAGAAGTTAAGCTAAGTTAGTATGGGTAGGAGTATGAGTTAAGACAGTTGTGAATGTGGTAGGAGGAATGGAGCAGAGGAGGAATGAACAAGTAGAAGGAAGGGACAATTGAGCGATTAGCGATGGAGAAAACAAAAGCTATGAATGGAAGATGACAGAACTGAAAAATGAAGGAAAAAATTATGGCGCAGGAAGTGGCTGTGTGGTAAGTAGCTTGCTTACCAACCATATGGCTCCAGGTTCAGTCCCACTGCGTGGCACCTTGGGCAAGTGTCTTCTACTATAGCCTCAGGTCGACCAAAGCCTTGTGAGTGGATTTGGTAGACGGAAACTGGAAGAAGCCCATCATATATGTATGTGTGTGTATATATTTGTGTGTGTGTTTGTCCCCCCCAACATCGCTTGACAACCGATGCTGGTGTGTTTACATCCCCATAACTTAGTTATTCGGCAAAAGAGACTGAAGAGGATTTTATTCCATAAATGGGAAATGGATTCAATTCACAGATTCCATAATTCAGATATTCCAAATGGTGTATGTATGTGTACGTGTACACACTCACACATACACACTAGGTGCGTGGCTTAGTAGTTAGAGTGTTGCACTTACAATTGCTACATTGTGGACTCAATTCATAGCTCAGTTTGGGAATAGGGTTCAATTCCCAGACATTTCAGGTTTCTCAAGCTCATTCATGGGTTACCCTATGACAGACTGGCTCTCCGATCAGGAGGAGAAGTTGGCCTTCTTGCCTAACCAGCAAAGTAGCATCGTCCAAAAGCTAAATCAATGACAAGTACATTGTGACCCGCAAATGTATATAACAGCATCTGATAGTCTGCCTGATCACATGATGTATATAAGTGTGTATATATATATTACAGTAATATCAGCCAAGGTTGTGAACTGCCAGCAATCTAAAGTTCACACACACACACACACACACAAA
>NC_142951.1:33107681-33115181 GCF_046866305.1 Octopus bimaculoides | reverse complement strand
CATCATCTTGCCCTTCCTTGTAGACCAATCTATCACAAGGTTACCCATTCACAGCTGAGTGGACCGGATCCACATGAAATGAAGTGTTTTGCTCAAGAACACAACGCACAGCCAGTCTGGAAATCAAAACTATAATCACATGATCATGGCCACGTGCCTCCACTAATACGTCTTTTTTTTTCATTATTTTATTAAATTTATGCATTTAATGAAATATATTATTAATTTTATTTTGAGAAATTATCACGTCTCCTTCAAACCAAAGCTGACAATCGGTGATAAAAAGAAAATGGAGAAACGCAAAGTTGAAAAGGTGTATTGGTGGTAAAGAAATATTCTAAAATATTTTGTCGTAATGTGTTTCAATTTGTGTCATCAAACTGTTTATCTTCCTCCTTGAAGTGGTCTTCAATTCTCCGTCTCCCTTCAACTCTCTTTACTTCCTCCAAGAGGGAAAAATAATCATGTAGATAATGAGAGTGAGATCATCTATGTGACACATTTATATATATCATCGTTTAATGTCCATTTTCTATGCTGGCATGGGTTGGACGGTTTGACTGAGGTCAGGAGAGGTCTGCTCCAATCTGATCTGGTGATGTTTCTACAGCTGGAAGCCCTTCCTAATGCCAACCACTCAGAGAGTGTAGTGGGTGCTTTCTACATGCCACCAACACAGGAGCCAGTCAGGTGGGCCTGGCATCAATATACATACATATATATATATGTGTATATGTATATACATCATCATCATTTAACATCCACTTTCCATGCTGGCATGGGTTAGACAATTTGACTGGAACTGGTAAGCTGGAGAGCTGCACCAGGTTCCAGTCTGATTTGGCATGGTTTTTACAGTTGGATGCCCTTCCTAATGCCAACCACTCCAAGAGTGTAGTGGGTGCTTTTTATTTATATATATTTTATACTGTGAAACTTATTTTAATTTTTAATAAATTGATTTTAATTGAGTTTTTACCTGTAATTTTTGGATTTTATCCCTAATATTATTATCATTTATATATATATATATATATATAAATATATATATATATATATATATATATGTGTGTGTGTATATGTATACACATCATCATTTAACATCCACTTTCCATGCTGGCATGGGTTAGACAATTATACTGTTTATTTACAATGTGATTACACACACACACAAATAAATGTATGTATGTATGTATGTATGTATGTGTGCGTGCGTGCGTGTGTGCGTGCGTGCGTGCGTATGTAATCAGTTGACTTACAAGGCCATGTCATTCATACATCAATCCCAGAGGTACCTAAGCCTGCTGCACCAAATCAAGCAGCTGTCCACAATGAGTGAAACTTGGGCCAAAGCGAGTGAACTCTTAACCATCACAAGTGAAGGCTCAGCTTCTGAAGGCTCAGCTTCTGAAGAGTCACTTCTGTTCATTGTGAACATCTGATATTGACTGGAGATATGTGCTTACGTGCCTGTGAAGCTCTGTGTAATGGCTGTGAGAGAGAGGGAGAGGTGGAGTGCGTGCATATGAATGTGTGAATGTGAACTGCTTATACTCACACAGGGTAAATGTTGGAAGGGTATTATGTGCATTACATTATATACAACAGCTGTACGTAACTTTGTGCAATTGTGAAAATACCTCGAGCATGAATAATTTACCAAACAAATAATAATAATAATAATAATAATAATAGTAATAATAAATAAAATCGAAGAAAACCAAAATACATCAAAATAACATAAGATAAAATACTGTTTATTTACAATGCAATGCTTTGTTAGGCAAACACTCCAGCTAACAGAAGAAGCTTCTATGTGCTACAAATAGCAGCCAAACCTCTCTGAAATGAAATGCTATTTGCTCTTGAAAAAGAAGGACACGTATCGTCCTATGGTACTTTAATGCATGATGGATCATTAATGTGGTGGTTAGGGTTAGAATACAGCTGTTTGTAGGACTGCTAGATCGGGGCCAAACAACAGCCATAGCAACAACAAGAAGATGGCCAAAGAGAGGAGTTACTAACATTAGTCGTTTGACCAGGTAGAAATTATAGCTGAATCTCAAATTACATCCTGACATAAAAACAAAAAGGTGTATAGGATGGTGTTGCCTGAAAATAAGTCAAGAAGGTCGTAGCTGAAATGTTTGTCATTATAAGTCTGCTCGATCGGGACCAGCTCAGGGTTAAATAACAATAGCAGATAAACAAAATACTATTTCAATTATTACTTGACTGTGCTTGTTTAGTATGTGTCCTTTGTTTGCCACCCACCTCCCACCTCCCACCTCTCTCTCTCTCTCTCTCCATAAACTCAGTCAGCTGATAAGTTGAAACAACCATAATTTTTAACAACAAGCTCAATGTGATATTGTGACATCTTGATATCAGAATAACTTTTTTTTTTTTCTTTTTCTGCACACTACAAAGAATGAGAAAAAAATGTAAGAAAAACGCTGATAAACATGTATGCCAGCAGAGAAAGGGGTATACATGTATGTGTGTGTGTGTGATGTTGCCTGTTTTGTTCTATATATATATATATATATATATATATATATATATAGCTTGGAGTGTGAAGGCGCATGGCTCAGTGGTTAGAGCACCGAGCTTACGATTGTGAGGTTGTGAGTTTGATTCTCAGACAGGGCTGTGTTGTGTTCTTGAGCAAGACACTTTATTTCATGTTGTTCCAGTTCCCATCTGTAGAAATGAGTTGCGACATCATTGATGCCAAGCTGTTCGGCCCCTTTGCCTTTCCCTTGGATAACATCAGTGGTATGGAGACAGGTGAAGGAAAAATAAGCAAGGGGTATTAGTTTCGTGCTCAGGGAAAATGGAAGAGTGTTTGATGTTTCTAACTTATGCTCTTCCACAGATAGGAACAAGGAAAGAAAACATATCTGGATTAATGGTTTCACATGCTGGATTGATCAGAAAGGAGGCTGTGTAGTGTGTGTGTATGCACTTACGTGTGTGTGTGTGTGTGTGTCTATACACTTATGTGTATGTATATGCATGTATGTGTGTATGTATATGCACACATATATGTGTGTGTATACATGTGCACATGAACGAGAAAAAAGGTAGGTTAGTAAAACTGGTATTAAAAAAAGATTGAAATAAAACAAATAAAAACAAAACTAAAAAAAAAACGAAACTAAAAAATGAAAACAAAAACTAAAAAAGATAAAAACAAAACTAAAGAGTTTACAAGAGGCAAAACACCCACAACTCTCATTGTGGAGAAACTTTAGAGCAAAAAAAATCAGTTTGAGAGTTGGGGGGTGGGGGTGCAGGGGGTGGAGGATGCAAATAAAGCAGGTTTATAACCTAGATTATTTCTTAATACTGACAACAACAACAGCAGCAGCAGCAGCAACAGAACAAAGACGGAATTGAATCGTGTTGCATTTTGAAGATAGGACTAAGATAATTTTTTTGTTTAGGAAAAGCTGTAGTGGTTAAGAAGCTCGCTTTGCAATCAAACATGTGGTTTTGGGTTCAGTCCCACTGTGCAGCATACCTTTGGGCAAATGTCTTCTGCTACTGTAGAATTGGGTTGATGGAAACTAAAAGAAGCTTGTTGTGTGTGTGTGTGTGTGTGTGTTCCACCACCAGCACTACTTGACCACTGGTTTGCAGTTTGTTTACATCCCTGTGACTCAGAGGTTTGGCAAAAGAGATCAATAGAACAAGTAAATAACTGAGTTTCTGATGGGAGGACAAGAAGTAAAAAGAAAAATAAATGAATAAAACTTCAAAAAAATGAGGGGAGAAGACCTCAAAAAGGAAAAATAAATGCCCCCAATATAAAGTGTGAGGGGATGAAGAGTCTCCTTTGCAGGAAAACAACATAGGGTTCACTGTAAACTGGGACTCCATTGGTTAGGACAACGAGAGTTCCAGTTGATCCAATCAACAGAACAACCTGCTCACAAAATTAAGTGGCTGAGCACTCCACACCCACGTGGTTCTCAGGAAGATTCAGCCTGACACACAATGTGAAAAGGCTTGGCCCTTTGAAATACAGGCACAAATTTTTGCCAGCTGAGTTAACTGGAGGAACATGAAATAAAGTGTCTTGCTCAAGGACACAATGTGCCACCAGGTATCAAAGTCGTGACTTTACGATTGTGAACCAAATGTCCAAACCACTCGGCCACACACCTTCAATTTATATTGATCAAGCTAAATCATCATCAACAAAGGTAAGCAATTTACTGGCTCTTTTTAAAACTACCTGGTTGTTTGTTTGCGTAAAGGTAGCAACTGCTGTGTCAAATAATACAAACACTGCACCGGAGGACTGTGTCTGAAATGAGGACTACTTCATGCATGATTAAGTAGTAGTAGTAGTAGTAGTAGTAGTAGTAATAATAATAATAATAATAATAATAATAATAATAATAATAATAATAATAATAATAATAATAATAATAATAATAATAATAATAATAATAATAATAATAATAATAATAATAATAATAATAATAATAATAATAATAATAATAATAATAATAATAATAATAATAATAATAATAATAATAATAATAATAATAATAATAATAATAATAATAATAATAATAATAATAATAATAATAATAATAATAATAATAATAATAATAATAATAATAATAATAATAATAATAATAATAATAATAATAATAATAATAATAATAATAATAATAATAATAATAATAATAATAATAATAATAATAATAATAATAATAATAATAATAATAATAATAATAATAATAATAATAATAATAATAATAATAATAATAATAATAATAATAATAATAATAATAATAATAATAATAATAATAATAATAATAATAATAATAATAATAATAATAATAATAATAATAATAATAATAATAATAATAATAATAATAATAATAATAATAATAATAATAATAATAATAATAATAATAATAATAATAATAATAATAATAATAATAATAATAATAATAATAATAATAATAATAATAATAATAATAATAATAATAATAATAATAATAATAATAATAATAATAATAATAATAATAATAATAATAATAATAATAATAATAATAATAATAATAATAATAATAATAATAATAATAATAATAATAATAATAATAATAATAATAATAATAATAATAATAATAATAATAATAATAATAATAATAATAATAATAATAATAATAATAATAATAATAATAATAATAATAATAATAATAATAATAATAATAATAATAATAATAATAATAATAATAATAATAATAATAATAATAATAATAATAATAATAATAATAATAATAATAATAATAATAATAATAATAATAATAATAATAATAATAATAATAATAATTATAATTATTATTATTATATGGAATAAAATATCTTTACAGATTAGATAAATAACAACAAATCACGAAAGTGAAAACAAAAATCTCTTTTTTCTTCTTTTTTTGATAATAATAACAATCAATGCTTCGAAACATAAATAAAATATCTCTATAAAAAAATATTCACACAAAGCAAATTTCAGTGAATGCCAGCAGGCCACAAGTTTGGTCGTTTATTGTCTTCAACTCCTTAATGCCCGACATATGTATAAGAGAATTAAGCACTAGTTTGGAACAGAAAAGAAAAACAACTGACCCACTGACCAAGCTTGAATCCCCTATCTTATCTATTGCTTACCAAGGCTTATGAAGAGGAGAACGGGAACTTTTTCATCATCTCATAATGAATTTCTAACAAACTCTTCTCTCCATTGGACTTCTATATTGTTAATCCAGTCGAAAGAAATGCTTTTATCTGCGTCTTTTGATCAGTTTTGAAAATAATCAAGAATTTGAAATGATTTACTAAGCTAAATCATTCATATGTTTTCATCATCAAACTAGTGTGTGTTTAAAACAAAAAGGTTTCTCATACGAAATTTCCATGGAAGATTTGAATTAAAATCCTTTATAATAGAAAAGGTGTGTTTTTGTGTCACAGAATGAGAAGCAGCTTCAAGTGGGTTAATATCAAAAAGGTTTAAAATGCCGACAATTTTTCTGGTGGATACTTAGCTCTGACTTCCAGGTATTAAGGAGACCAGATTTGAATTGGTCTGTGAGTAGGGAATGATCCTATTGCAAGTTGCATTACCTGACAGTTAGAACAGCTGAGGTCAGCAGAATTACGAGTTCTGCCCAAATGTTCATTGAAAACCCAGCAGTGGATCTGAACTGGGAAGTTGTTAAGCTAAACAGAATAACATCTTATTTCATTTGGCAACATTGCTAACCTCAACAACACTTTTCTTCATAGTAGCTCGACATGCTAGAAATAACAGCCGGATCTTCCATCAAATCATATCCTGCTATCGTAAATGCAGGAGACACATGAGATAATGTAGTCTTAGATGACTCTAAAATGACAGGAATGTCTGATCATAGTTTTGCTGGATCATGTTTTGTTTGAGGATAAGCAACAACTTATCTCTATGCTAAAACTGGTAACAGGTATAAGATGTCATCAATGTTCTACTAGCAGAGTGCTGTGAATTAAGAGAATGGTGACAGTTTGGCAGAGTCGGTGGAGCAACAAGTCAAATCCCTTGCAGCATTTAACTGTCTCATTCTACATCTCTGAGTTCAAATAACACCAGGTTTGACTCTACTGACCCTGTCCTTCCAGTCTTTCATGTGCAGGTTGTGATAATATCAGTACCAGTGTAGTTACCCAAGGGATGTCAACATAAATGATGGTCCCCTCATCCCTTTGCTCCCAAGTTTGTAGTCTTGAGCTTGTGGCAGAAACAACATCATCTTCTCTCATAATATGAAGGCATTAAAGAATTGAATCATCGACAACCAGAAGGAAAAGCCATACCTGCAAAATCCATCTATAGTATGACTGCAATCTCTGAAAATATTTAGGATGGAATTTAAATAAATCAAGTAAATTCACTTCCAGTCGTGAAAGAGGGATGATGAAGATGCCGATGAGATGAAAATGGTTTTGTCAGAAAATCAAAATGATGTCAATAGACTCGAAGTAATTAAATCAATAAATGTGACAAAACAAATTTCTTTGTTTTCACTTCTATTAAAAATTTCAAAAAAGAGAAAATGATGGCTAAAAATTAACTTCAAAGAACATAAATTAATAATTCATAGGATGAAAGGTGAAGTCGATCTTGGCAAGATTTGAACTTACAACATAAAGAACTGGAAGAAATGCTGCAAAGCATTTTGTCTAACATGCTAACAACTCTGCCAGATCATCGCCTTAATAATAATAATAATAGTTTCAAAGTTTGGCACAAGCCCAGCAATTTAAAAGGAGGGGACAAGTCAATTACATCAACCTCAGTGCTTGACTGGTATTTATTTTATTGACCCCAACAGGATGAAAGGCAAAGTCAACCTCGACAGTATTCGCACCAAGAACACAAAGAGCAAACAACGAAAAATGCAGCCCAGCATTTTTGTTGCACATGCTAAAGACTTAGCC
>NC_142951.1:33102681-33105181 GCF_046866305.1 Octopus bimaculoides | reverse complement strand
ATTATATATATATATAAACGGGTGTAGGCATGTGTGCATATCAATGTTTGTACGTGAGCATGTGTACTTAATGAGTTGTCATGGCTATACGTGAGACTATGCAGGGGAAACAGCAGACCTATTGTTCCAGATAGAGGCAGTTTGAAGTTCACAAACAAACATTTGGTTGAGTTAATGTTATCAACAGGTCATATCTGAAGATAGTGCACAGAAATAATTATGCAATCTAATTATTTCTGAGAAAAAATTATTAATTTTAATCTATTCACGCAATCAACCTCCTTCCTTCCAATTTCATAGTTAACCAAATGAATATCCTTTATTGTTAACTTGCTTCAGTCATTGGACTGCAGCCATCCGTGGGGTACTGCGTTCAAAGATTTAACTGCACTAACTGACATGGGTACTTATTCTGTTGAACACTTTTTGCTGAACTGCTAAGTCATGGGGGGGGGGGACATAAACAAACCTACTCCCATTGGAAAATTAACCTTTTTTAAACACTGAATGTTTATTAGAAATCAAAGGGGTCCACAGGCAAAAAGTGGCTGAGAAATGCCCCAGGATAGCCACAGCCTCTGGCTGAAATGAGTAAAAATAACAAAACAGCTTCACAAAATGCATTCCACCTGCATGACAACAAGAACACAGCTAAAGCAAGAATAAAGTTTTTGTCATGTTGTTATTATTATTATTATAATTATCATCATCATCATTTCATTTTGTTATCTTGCCTGGCAAGATCTATAAAAGCCGTATCACAGAAGCTGCATCTATCTTAGCAAGAAACCTAGTTTTTAATTTCATAACAACATTGCAGTGCATGTATTTCTGCAATCAGATACTTGAAGTACAGACAACTGACTAACAACCGAAAAAAAAAAGGCACAGAAGAGCCAAACCATTACAGTAGGCTAAGTTACGTTATTTCCAGTAAACACTTCTATCTGCATAATAAAACACAATTATATATAAATAAAATATAAGAGATAGGTTAAAAGAAGGGGGGGGGGTTAAACAACATGACAGAGAAGGCTTACCGACAGACAAGGTTAACCTTTGTCTGATTTTCCAAGATAATGCAAAAATCAGAGGAAAAGTACTACAAATGTAACGCACAGAATTCTACGAAAAATTAAATACAAACATTATTATTATTATTATTATTATTTGTGTTTATAACCTTCGGGCCTGACAGATTGATATGAGGTTAGATACAAAAATAAGAATAACATTTACAGCCAAATTTCAGAAAATAAAGTTACATTTTGCACTTTTCAGAAGGAAGTTTTTTGGCTAATTAATCAGTTTTTATTTTATTTTTTTAATATTTTTATCCAGAAATATGGTTGGTTGGCAGAATTGTTAGAGCACCAGATAAAATGCCTTGAAGTATTTGTTTTGCCTCTTTGCATTTTATGTTCAAATCCCACCAAGGTCAATTTTGCCTTTCTTTGAGGGGGGAAGGGGTCAGTGAATAAAAGCACCAGTCCCCGTCCCCTAAATTTGAAACCTTGCATCCGAGAAATCATTACTTGTATCCCAATGACAGAATCAGTAGCCACCATTTTACACTCCATATTTCAAACATCGGCTAGGCAGAAGGGGACAACCAACTTTGCCATTCATTCTTCCAGGGTTGATAAAGTAAGTTTTTGTCAAATGCAGAAAGTAAAATTTAATCAACTCTAACCTACCACATTGAAATTTCTGGACCCATGTGTAACTTTTAATACTTTTTGTAGGTAGAAGGAGTCCACTGAATTTAAACCATCTTTCACTTGATGTTAGAGACCCAACACTTACTTAAATAGATTAGGTTATAAGGCTGTGAGGCAACAAAATTTAGGCAAGTTTCCTCAACTTTTTTCAAGTCCGCTCATAAGGCTTTGGTTGACCCAGAGGCTGAAACTAATCCATCATGTATGTGTGTAGCCTTGTCTTGACATCATGTGATGGCTGTAAATGAGCATCACCACCATACAAGCGGTGGTGTTCATTTCTGGCCATCTGCAAAAGACATGTATGGCCATGGGGGAAATATTACTTTGCTTAGAAACAAGCAAAGATTGGTGACAGAAAGAGCATCCAGCTGTAGAAAAAAATCTACTCCGACCAATTCCATCGGCCCCATGGAGAAGTTCATCATTTAACGATGTTGAACTGAAATCATTAAAAAAAAAAAGCACTTAAGAAACTGGAAACTAATTGAAATATCCTTGAATTTAATCCATATTTATCTCAATCTTAGAAGCCAACACCAAACAAGATTAGGTTACAAGGTTTTGAAAAACTAATATTTTACTCATAAATGGTGTGTGTGTGTAAATTCTCTAGGGAGAGTAAATAACTATCATCTGCACACACACACACACACACACACACAAAGAAACACTGAAGAATTAGTTAACCCATCAGAATTTACATCAACAGCAACTAGATATTTTGGTATGCCAATATGTGCCAACAATATTAGTTGTACGTACAGATGGAAATTAAC
>NC_142951.1:33027681-33097681 GCF_046866305.1 Octopus bimaculoides | reverse complement strand
CAGCCAAGAATTAATAACAATTGTACAAATGATTTGGTGAAGAAAGCAAAGCAGAAACACTATAAATAATTGGTATTCATAACTGGTAGTAGTAGGAGGAGTAGTAGTAGGAGGAGTAGTAGTATGGTAGTAGGAGTAGTATTAGTAGTAGTATGGTAGTAGACACATCATTTACCGGTATAACAGTCATGTTGCTGCTTGTACTTTTACTACCAGAATAACAATTATTTTAGCCTCTGTCTGTGTGTGTGTGTGTGTGTGTGTTTGTGATTGTGATTGTGATTATTTCATTTACCTGACCTACAAAGCTCCTAACTTTTGCAGACAGGGTATCCAGTGCTGCACGCATCAACTTTGAAATATATTTATGATGTTTATTCATTGACCTTGAAGAAATTATGAAAGCCAGTCAACTTCAGTAGGTTGAACCCAAAATAGAGAGGAGTGGGAAGGAATTTTGTTGGGTATTTAGCCCATTGCTCTGCATAGTTGGAACATTTGTTAGTTCACAGAAGTGCCCTAAAAACAGCAAATAGGACTTAATGATCAACCTCTTCAGGGAGAGTGAGATGTGGCCAAGTAGATAAGACGCCCACTCTTAGGTTGTTAACACTTTATTCTACACTGCTTTCAGGCACAGCACATCCAAGAACTGATGCCAGATCTAGGTGCATGACCTATAGCTAACCAGCATTCTAGACATTCTATACAAAAGAAGATCTATTTAACCCATCCACTTCACACAATTGTAACAGAATGAAACCCAGGCCTCCAAATGTGCCAAAGGGATTAGGCAGGTAGAGCAGGATCAATTTGCTCCTTTTGTCTAAGGACTAATTTCTATTTCATTTGTTCAACACCATGGGCCCAGAACTATATATACACTACCCATTAAAAGTCCTGTAGAGATTAGGAGGCATTTAAATTTTTACATTTTGTTCAGGTGTTGGAAGCATTCTCTTCCAAATGATTCACACAATAAAACTGAAGCTAATAAGCAGTAACTTTTTAAAGCTCTGTTTCCAAATTTTATATTCAATCTGAGAACAAAGAGCAGCACTCATGACTGCTGGAGGCTCTCCTAGATTTATAAAACCAATGTGGTTTACATTCTGCTTAAACTTCTGCAGGACAACATTTGTAAGGAAAGTCTAAGCAGAGAAACAATGAGCTCTAGTTAATCATCATTATCTTAATCATCATTTAACATCCGCTTTCTATGCTGGCATGGGTTGGATGGTTTAACCAGAGCTGGCAAACCAGAGAGCGGCACCAGGATCCAGTCTGATTTGGCATGGTTTCCCCAGCTGCATGCCCTTCCTAACACCAACCACTTCACATTGTGTGCGGGGTGTCTTTTACGTGGCCCCACACAAGTACATCCACGTGGTGCCCGCATAAGTGCTTTTTAAATGGCATCCACACAAGTGCCTTTTTACAAGAATCTTGCAGGCCAATCCGCCTCACCAGGCGTTATGAGTGTTATGAGATTTTCTTCCCTTATTTGTTTTGCCATGATATTAAAGAGAGCAGAACCAGTTGTAGTGAAATTGCTTTTAGTATTGTGATGTAGCATGATTTTTGTAGAGGATGGACAGTACAGGGACCTAGCCTTGAGTGAATAATTAAAGTTGATGCTAACATCGTTTGGGCAATGCTGTGAGAATATTTTCCACATCATACAAATGATGTAGCACTCGCGGCAGCATTGACTTAATGAGTTAGCTATTATTTCTAGCTGGCTAAAATGGCTCTTGTTGACAACTTCCAGCAATGGGGCAAACTCAAGGCTTATGTGTAAGCAGGCTGAAATGATTTTAATTAGATACAATTGCACCATCACATGATTTCTGAAGAATCTACCAAAAATAGAGCTTATGGTTTGAAAACATTGCTGATAAGATCCACACACAAATCTATGAGGATTGTATCTCTTACACGGCAGACGTCTTTCAGACTTACAAACACGTCTTTCTTTCAATGATGTTACAGATTAGACAGTTTTACTCAGCTACATCTGTCTACATACAGGCTACACAATGGTTTGTTATGGTATGTCTGTCTATATGCACACACAGACACACACACACACTCATGCCTTGAGTCTTATTTTCTTGTTTGTATTGCCAAACTTCTCTTACCCTCATATATATATATATATATATATATACTCTTTTACCCCCGAAGCTCTAATAGAAGACACTTGCCCAAGATGCCACACAGTGGGACTGAAGCCAGAACCATGTGATTGAGAAGTGACCTGCTTACCACACAGCCACACCTGTGCCTACAGAAAACGCTTTTTTTATAATTTTTTAAAATTTCTTTAAACTTAACACCTAGCGATTGTTCTAATCCCTGCCATCACCACCACTGTGTAAAGTGACTGCACTGCTTTTAAAAAAACTTGACCCAACGGCAACAAAAACTCAGTTGTAAATAATGCATGTCAAGTTTATTCATGCGATATATCTTTTCTCTTGCTTTTGTTCATTTTTTTTTATGTATTTACGTATTTCTTTTTCACTCAAAAACTTCAAATCAACACCAAATTTAACAATTGACGCTTTGGAGACAGACAGATAAATATTATTATACAGGGTGTCCACAAGGTCTGGGTACATGGAGTAAATAAAATCATAGCATAAACAATTAAATATAAGAAATAATAATTTCTTAAAGTATGTGTTAATCCCCATGTACCCAGACTTTGTGGACACCCTGTAGATTACAACAAAAGACTATACTGTTATGGTTACTAAATTTTGCTTTACATCTAAAACAAGTAAAAGATAAGATGCTGGTTGCCATTGTCCACCTGGGCATGGTTTCTACAGCTGGATGTCCTTTCTAATGCCAACCACTTTACAGGAAGTGCTAGGTGCTTTTCTTGTGGCACTAGCACTAGTGGGGGTCACCAAGTAACATGCAAGACAAGATCCCCCCCACCACTTCTCAGAATGCAGATGCAGTTTTGAGGGAAGTGGCATTGTGCCAGGTGTAGAGAAGGCTAAAGATGTAAAAAAAAGGGCAGGTACAGGTGTTTTGTTGTAGAGGTGAAACATGGGTACCTCAGTATGAAAGTGGGGAAAGGATGGTGGCAATAAGATGGCAAGGTATACCCCTGAAGTATAAGAGATACGTAGAGAGAGAATAGGAGGTAGAGGTAGGGAATTGAGGATGGCTAGGTGGGTAGATAGGGGAGACGAGGTAAAGTGGGGGGGGGGACAAGATGCATCATAGCAGAGGTCAGGCATACAAAGGGGTGGATATATAGTAACAAAAAGGTGTGTGTTGTGTTTGAATAACAAATATGGAGAATCAAAACAAATAGTTTAATCTCTAGGTGAGAATCAAAACAAGAAACCCCAAGATGTTTTTGTTTTGTTTTGTTTGGGGTTTTTTTTTCCTGACTAGCTGTGTGATTTTTCTTTCTTTCTTTCTTAATGGAATCAACAATCAATATATTTGAAGTAAAATAGCAAGATTTAGGAATTGAAACCAGGTCAGAAAGTTGGCTAACTGGGAAAATAAATACAATAAAGAGCTGAAATAGTGATGTGTGTGTGTGTGTGTATAAAACTGCATTTAATTGTGTATGTGTAAGTGTTGTGCATGCATGTGGATGTGTGTCTATGTGTAAACGTGTGCTTGCATGTGTAAGGGTGCATATGCATGTGTGCACATGCATTCAAGTGAGTGAGTGAGTGAATAAATTAAGTACCAGTTAAACACTGGGGTCGATGTAATCGACATCCCCTCCCACAAAACAGCTGCCCTTGTGGCAAAATTTGAAATTATTATTAAGGCAACAAGCTGGCAGAACTGTTAGCACACTGGGCAAAATTCTAAGCAGCATATCATGTCTTTACGTTCTGAGTTCAAATTCCACCAAGGTCGACTTTGCATTTCATCCTTTCGAAGTCGTTAAATTAAGTACCAGTAAAACACTGGGGTCAATGTAATCGATTAGTCCCCCCTCACCCCAAATTTCAGGCTTTGTGCCTTTAGCAGAAATCGGTATTATTAATGGCGCTGAACGAGCTGAATCATTAGATAAAAATACTTTGAAGTATTTATTCCACCATTTTACGTTTAAGAAGCTCAAATCCCAGTAAGGTCAACTTTGACCTTTTATCACCCAAGAATCAATAAAATAAAGTATCAGTCAAGTACCAGTTTCAATGGCATCAGCTAGCCCCCACCCCACATGACCCCCCCTTCAAAATCGCTGGCCTTGTGCCTAAATTAGAAACAATCATTATTCATTGTTATTGCTGCATTGGACTCCCAATTACATGAGGAGCAATAATTAAACGAGATGGTGTATAATTATAACTAGTATATGATTTCAAATTACTAAGAAAGTAAAGCTAAGTAGTATCAAGTCATGCGGTGGCAGCATAGTATGTACCATGTTACCCTAATGGGACTAAATGACTCCAGAAGAGAAGGTTCTTACTTCACTATTCTAGGTCAGCAGTCACCACAAAGCCCCTTAAGTGTTTACAAGCACTTGCTTTCCAATACAGAATTTAATGAGAAAACAGAAAATGTATATTCATATACACACGCATTACATTACACAGGGTGGGCCAGAATTCATGATTCACTTATTAGCTATGATATCTTTCGTGCGAGATCGTTGCCAGTGCCCATGGACTGGCTCTTGTGCGAGTGACACATAAGGTTTTTCGAGCGAGATCGTTGCCGGTGCCCCTGGACTGGCTCTTGTGCGGGTGGCACATAAAATACACCATTTCGAGCGTGGCCTTTTTCGTGCAGGTGACACGTAAAAGCACCCACTACACTCTCTTAGTGGTTGGCGTCAGGAAGGGCATCCAGCTGTAGAAACTCTGTCAAATTAGATTGGAGCCTGGTGTTGCCATCCGGTTTCACCTGTCCTCAGTCAAATCGTCCAACCCATGCTAGCATGGAAAGCGGACATTAAACGATGATGATGATGATGATGATTAATATATTTATTAATGATATGCATATTAAGACATTAAATAAATTTAAACAATACAATAACAATAAAGTAATCAAGTTAAGATATAAAACTAATGAGTCATGAATTCTGGTCCACCCTGTACATATGTATTATTGTAATGTATACAATAAATTCATTATCATTACTATTCTTATATGTATACACATATTGTTACTGGCACTCCGTCGCTTACGACGTCGAGGGTTCCAGTTGATCCGATCAACGGAACAGCCTGCTCATGAAATTAACATGCAAGTAGCTGAGGTTGGGAAGCAAACTTCTTACCACACCTGCACACCACACACACACATACATACACAATAGCGACAGTGCTTTCTTTCTCATATATACATTTTCTGTTTGTTGTGTTTTCGCTAAATTTTGAAATATAAATATATACATAAATATATTTATATATTTAAATTCCACTTGGCCATAATATAGCCAACAACAGATTGTTGGACCTCAATATACTTATTCTTACAACACACAGTTTCTCTAAGCTCTGGCAGCAAGGTGATAGGAAATAACTAACTTCCTCCACTTCAAACTCTTATAATATCAGTATTACACTTTATACATGCACACACATACATACACACGCACTCACGCGCATGCGCACACATACACACATGTTTATACATATATGCTTCCCTTCCACACAGAGTGTAACAGATATTATATCAAAAGATTAAAATCTAAAATAAAGAAAATAAAAGAAGAAACAAATGAGGAAAACAAACAAATGGAAACTATAAATAGAAGTTGTGAAAAACTGAAGTGGATGAAAAATATAATTCTAAACAGAATAACAATTGTTTCTAATTCAGGCCACAAGACCAGAAATTTTGGTGGTTCACATGTGTGGGGCAACCACCTCAACACTCGGCTTACTGCTTTGTTGTACCCAAAAGGACCAAAGTTAAAGCTGACCAATGCAGGATTTGAACTCAGAATATAAAGAACTGGAACAAATGTCAGAATGCATGATTTACCTCCTCCCTCCCTCACCAATACTCTAAAGATTCTGCTGATTCTGCAGGTGGGGCCCAGTTAGAATTTTCTTCAGGTCAAGCAGCCCATCCTGCTCAAAAGGTCCCTGAATAAGGGTTATTTAAGGATGATGAAACACCCATGTTTCCAGGGTGAATTATTCAAACCCCAAAGAATTCCTCACAATACATGGTTATGATGCTCCCCAACTACTTCTGCTCATAATCAGAGATGCACATATCGTCAGCTACAAAGGGACATGCTCAACTGGTTAAAGTCAAACAACTGACAAGCAAATCTGTGCTGTTGAGCAAAATCTTTGCTGTAGGCCATCTTTTATACCAAGACAAAACATGTGCATGATAACACTTCCAATCAGTTAAGAGCAGAAGCCATGAGAGCCAGCAAGCTAGCAAAGTCATTAGTGTGCCGGACAAAACGATTAGAGGTATTTTGTGTCTTTACATTCTGAGTTCAAATACCGCCAATACCAGTTGAGTACTGAGGACTGATGGAATTGACTGCCCTCCTCTTACAATTTGCCAGGCCCTGTGCCTAAAGTAGAAAGGGTCATTAATATCCTCCACTTAAAGGCAGTGAATATACAGAATTTAAAATGTTGGACAAAAGTGCTTAGTGGTATTTCTTTCTGCTGTTTACATTCTAAGCTCAAATTCTGCTGAAGTCGACTTTACCTTTCATCCTTTCTGGGCTGGTAAAACAAGTACCAGTCAAGTGCTGGAGTCGCTGTAAGTGAGTGAGTCCCCCCACCACCCCGCTCCACTCAAAACAGCTGGCCTTGTACCAAAATTGAAAGCCATTATTAATATCCACTTAAGTGACCCAGTTGACAAGAGCTACTAAACAGTTTACAAGTGACATTTGTGATACCTAATTATAGATTACAAGTTTTTATGCATGTTACCAGAGACATGCACTCACACCCACAAAATGTGTGCATGTACTACAAAAACAGCCGATCTAATCGGAACATCATTTGGAATGGTGACAGTCCTATGTCCTGTTTCTTGAATAATGGTTACATAAACGCCACAAGCAATAACATCCTTTAGTTCCATAAAGGTGCTTTTAATGCTATTGTGTGTTGTTGCATAGGATTTTTTTGTGTGTGTGTGTGTGTGTGTGTGTTTTAAAAAGCTTGCTTTTCTGTGTGAAACTATGGTGTAGTAGAGCCAGCCATTTTTTTTCTCGGCAATAAATAACATTTAAACAGGCCGTACACAGCTCAAATCTTCTATTTTATGTTCAAACTGACCAGGTCTTGCTTCTCACACATATCCTGCAATGTTTTTAAAAATGAACACGACACTGAAATCTCAAAACTGTGAGCTAATGCATTATTAATTGAAGACAATGTGAATGAATAAGCATTATATTTGACAGGGTAATCTAAACGTTAAAGGGCCAAATAACGTAGCCAGAGGTAGCGCTAAAAAGGACAAGGTGGTCAAAGCTGGAGCACTTCCAATTAGAGGTCTACTTAATCAGAACAGACCAGAGCTGAGCTGACAACAGTCACACCACATACACGTAATTCAATAATGTTTATGTTTAGACAAGGCCGGTAGAGCAGAACATAAGCTTCTTGTGAATTAATTCTTCAATGCAAAATCAGTTATCGTTACTTCACCTACGTCACTAACGACCTTGGAAAAGACAAATACCACAACTTGCACCTCTTTGCCACCCCACCCCAACACATACACACACTCCTTGAAATCAATAGGAGTGTCTACTCATTGATTGATACCTCGGACCATAAATGGTCAAACAATTGACTCTTTATTGTAATAAGGAGTGGGGGGGGGGAAAGCTATTTAACCATAATCTGTATTTACTATACATACATATATACATACCATATATACCATGCATACACAAAAAATGTATTCATAGATATACATACAGTAGTTACTTCCTACAAGAGTCCTTTGAAATCCTTATGGATACAAATGGTTTTCATGTCATTCTTCAATTAATTCTTGAAGTGTTCAAATTTTTGTTACACTTCTGTGCCTTGAGATATATATATATATGTATGTGTGTGTATAGATATATATTTATACATATATATATACATATATACATATACATATATATATATATATATATATATATATGGCAGTCATTTTTTTCAGTTTCCATCTACCAAATCTATTCACAAAGCTTTGATCAGCTTGAGGCTGTAGAAGAAGACACTTGCTCACGTTGCCTTACAGTGGGACTGAACCTGAAGCCATACAGTGGGAAGTAAAGTCCTTAACCACACAGCCATGCTGGCATCAATTTATTTATCAATTCTTTTAGATCAGAAATGAATTTGTTATTGATTTGATGGCAGTATTCAGAGACTGTTGGGCTTTGGGTGTTAAATGCTTTCACAGCCCTTAATTTTCTAGTTTATGTTCAAACCAAAATGATGGAATATGTTAGAATTGCATCATTTATCTTTGTAAATTCTGGGAATTAAGGTATACAGGTCTTGAGTGATCTTAGGTTAGCTCTCAAAGAGCAAACCTAGGGCTAAATAACACTGTTCAAGCCAATGAGAGACACATCAATGCAATCTCTCAATCTGCAAGAAATAACAGCCAAATCTCCTTCAAATCACACCCTGCCATCTTTAAACCAAATTGACACCTCAGATGATGTTATCCAGCATGCTCCTAAAAACATAGGATAGCTGTGGCTGGAGTGTTCTTAATCCTTTAGCATTTAAACTGGCCACATCCGGCCAAAATATTTTACCTGTTTTATGTTCAAACTGGCCAGATCTGGTCTTTCAAACCAACCCTACAATATCATTCTAAAATTACCAGATATCTCTTCAAACTCTCAAAGCTACAAGATAATGCTTGACTAACACAAAACAATGAGAATAAATAAGCTTTACTTCTGACAGAAAATAATGTGAATGCCAAAAGGTTAATCAGAAGAGCTATTCAAAGAGGACTGACGTACAGCTAGACAAGTCTGTTCACAACAGAACCTCCAGACTGGCAAACTGACAGCTATTCCAATCACATTCTTTAGACAAACCAAACAAGTAATTCTCTATATAAGTGATTCTCAACCAGAGCTCACATGATCCTTGGGGGTCCACATGACCCTTGGGGAGTTCACGTGACCCTTGGGGGGGCCCATATAGGATTTTGTTGCTGAAGTGTAATAAATTGGTTATGCTTGTGCAATACACAAAATATTTTAATTTTATTTACACAGTTTCAAATAATATTTACTCTTTTATTTGTGTTAGTCATTTGACTGTGGCCATGCTGGAGCACCGCCGTTAGTCAAGAAAATCGACCCCAGGACTTATTCTTTGTAAGCCTAGAACTTATTTCATTGGTCTCATTTTGCTGAACCGCTAAGTTACGGGGACGTAAACACACTAGCATCGGTTGTCAAACGATGGTGGGGGGACAAACACAGACACACAAGCACACATACACACATATATATATATATATATATATACATACATACATACACGACGGGTTTCTTTCAGTTTCCGTCTACCAAATCCACTCACAAGGATTTGGTCGGCCCCGAGGCTATAATAGAAGACAGTTGCCCAAGGTGCCACGCAGTGGGACTGAACCCGGAACCATGTGGTTGGTGGGATTTTTTTAAAACTTCAAGTAGCTATGAAGATTCATTTGAGTAAAACAGAAACCAAATGGGATTCATAGGCAAAAAATGATTGAGAGCTGCTGCTCTAAATCTTGTTGACCAATCCAATAGACATAGCAGCCAAACTCCTTCAAATCACACCCTGTTGCCTGAAATAAAGAAGTGGGGTACACAAGACCCACCATAGTCCCTGATATGTAAAAAGACGTGATGGTCACGGTTGGAATGGTTTTGGTCATAAACTACGAACCTATTCAATGACAGCTGACCTGGTTCTAAGCAACAACATTCTTTAGACGTATTTTTATTGTTGTCTGTAATAAAATGTCAACATTTTCTCTGGTTTCCTTCTATGTCAGGAATGTTCTGTGCATTGTGGGATAAATGTTGAAATTATGAAGGAATGATCAAATATAGGTTTGGTGGAGGGGAGAGGATGAAATTGTTGTTGCCAGGTCAGCCTTAATTAAACTGACTTAAGAGAGGGTTTGGGGGGGGGTTTCTCTTATTTTTTAGTTAAGGGGAGAGGAAAGCAGTGCCCATGACCCCCCCCCCCTTACAGAGCCACCAAGACTGGTGAGAAAGAGGAAGGAATGAATGAACAAAGGAAGGTATCCACAAACCACAAATCTAACCTGAATTCTTAGAGAGGGAAAAAAAGTATATTTCACTAAAAGTACCCATGGTGCCAGGAGGAATTTGAACTCAAAACACAAAGTCGAAACAAATACCACAAGGTATCCTACAGTTACTCCAATCTCTCACCTTCGATTGGTAATTTCTTGATTGACCCTTTGAGAATGAAAATCCAAAATTGACCCAGACCGGGCGTTGTGTGTGTTTATTGAACGAAAACACCTAAAAGCTCCACGAGGCTCTGGCAGGGGGTGGTGGCGACCCCTGTTGTACTCTTTCGCCTCAACTTTCTCTCACTCTTTCTTCCTGTTTCTTGAGTAACACTGCGATGGACTGGCGTCCCGTCCAGCTGGGGAGGGGGGACACATACGCCATAAAAACCGGGAAACTGGGCCCATGAGCCTGGCTAGGCTTTGAAAGGGCGGAAAAAATAAATAAATAAAAATAAGTTTTTATTTTATGTGCTCAATCAAATGAAGCATTATTATTATTATCATCATTAAGGCAGTAAGCTGGCAGAATCGTTAGAACGTCAGACAAAATATGTAGTGGCACTTCATCTGTCTACAGTTTTGAGTTCAAATTCCACCAAGGTGAACTTTGCCTTTCAGCTGTTCAGCTTCAATAAAATATGTACCAGTCAACCACTGGGGGAGGGAGTCAATGTAATCAACTAACCCCATCCACAAAATTTCAGGCCATGTGCCTATTGTATGTTGGGAAGAAGTTGTAAACAACAAGGGTGAATACATTATTGATTAATTAGTTATTTTTTATAAAACCTTCTAAAAAATTTTAATTAAAAAAAAAAAAAAACAGCAGGAACTTAGTTGCGAACCCAATAATTGCCCAGTCCCCTTCCCCACAAAAATCTCAGCCCTTGTACCTATTGTAGAAAGGATTATTATTATATGGCAGGTGAATGACAGAATCAACAGAGCATTAAGTAAAATGCTGTGTGGTATTTCGTTACATTCCATGCCATCCTGAAACCAAATCCCACCCACATTCACTTTACCTTTCATCCTTTCAAGATCAATAAGAAAAATACATACCAATCAATAAAAGTACTGAGGTGATGAGACAGATGGAAGAGATCAATGTAATCAGATATAATCTAGAACAACGAAGGCAAAACCAAATTAATCCGATGGATCGAAATTTTAATTTCTTTTAATAATCCTCTTATCAGAGTGTCCATTGATATGTACGCATATATGTTTGTTTAGATAAATGCTGACAGGTAAGCTTTTTATAAGATGACGTTGTAGGGAGGTACTTTTTTCTTTTGTCTTTTGTTTTTTGTTTTTTTCAGTCCGTGTGTCACCTGCAAAAAAAACCAGCTGTGTATCATTGCAAACATACTTGTCATAGGGTTTCCCTCATCACTATCCTAGGTGGTGCCCCAGCATGGCCATGATTTAGTGGTTGAAACTAGTAAGGCAAAGTTGACCTCAGCGGAATTTGAACTCGGAACGTAACGGCAGACAAAATACCGCTAAGCATTTCGCCCGGTGTGCTCATGATTCTGCCAGCCTGCCACCCTATAATAATAATAATAATAATAATAATAATAATTTCTGGTAGAGGCACAAGGCCAGAAACTTTGTAAGAGAGAGTGTTCAATTACATCAACCCCAGTACTTGGTTAGCACTGTATTTTATCAACCCTGAGGGAATAAAAGGTAAAACTGACCCCACTGGTATTTGAACTCAGAATGTAAAGAGCTGGAAGAAATGATACTAACCCTTTTGCCCAGTGCACTTATGATTCTGTCACCATGCCAACAACAGTAATAGTAATAATACTAAAATACTGAATTATAAATAGTAATAATTAGTGTTATTCATTGTTATTAATAGCAAGAATATTCAACCACAGAAAAAAATGGTGAATGTATTGTTAGTTAGATAAAACAAAAAAAACTAAATCCACTTCATAGCAAAGCAACCAGGCCACAGGAAATGCACCACAGTCAGTTCCCTACTTTTGACGTAAGTTCTAAGCTGTAACACAATCTGGCTTGCCACATAATTGCTGAGTCTGATTTTATAAACTGTTCCAATTTCATGCTAATTGGTACTATGTCGGGTGGAGGTGGAGGTGGTTCGTGATGGCAGTGGTGGTGTCAACATACTACACACTCACTATGAGAATTGAGTCCAGCATGAGCAACAAAAGCCTGTCTTTATTTCCAAAGAAACGATTCAAAATACAAGGGCGGGGGAGTGTCAGAAAATATCCCCAAAACAAGAGTAAAATTATTCTTAACCCTCTTGATGCCAAACTGCCCAAGACTGCCCTTGCTTTGTTACAAACTCTAAGGTTTTGATCTAAATTAAAACTTCCTATTAAAATTTCATGTTATGTTCCAAATATCAGCTTAATGATGGAGTTATTTTACTATATTCCTCATTATTTTAAAAATTAATGGAAAGAAAAAAAAAAAAACTATTTTAACAGAAATATGAAAACAAAAGGGTTAATTTTACAGCAAAAGATAATTAAATTCACTTATGTTTTTGTAAAAGTCTTGTGGTATGGCTTGGCAGTTAGTGCTGGATTTATGACATTTGGGCCACCCTGTATACACATACATATGTACACATATATACACACATACGACAGGCGTCTTCCAGTTTCCATCTACCAAACCCATTCACATGGCTTGGTCAGTCTGGAGCTATGATGGAAGACATTTGCTTAAAATGCCACACAGTGGGACTGGACAAGAGACCACATGGTTAGGAAGCCAGCTCTACATACATATGTATGTCAGGGCATGATCAGCCATGAGCAACAGAAACCCCTAACACTAATTCAAGTATTATTTTGACGTAACTGTATCTTCAAGATGCTCACATACAATCTGTGCATTTGTGCCTCATTGGCCAAATATTTTCACCAAAACACACCAAGAAATAAATATGCACCATATATCACACACACACACACACAAATAAAGACTGGTACATGTAGAAGAGATGTTTAAATACACTCCTAGCTGCCAGGGCTATCTTTTTCAAATCAACAGCTGCTTGCAACAATTATAATGGCAGCTGAAACTATTGAAAACAATGAATTCTTACAACAAAACTGGAAGGTAAGTATGGGAAGCAAAATATATTTGGATATAGTTATTTTCAAAACAAGGCAACGAGCTGGCAGAATCGTTAACATATTGGACAAAATGCTTAATTTTGTGAGTCTGCTGCAATTTGAACTCAAAAACCCTGTGGGATGAAACTGAATGTAAAGCAGTCTTACTGTCTCAGCTAGCTTTACTGCTTGATATATTAACAATATTAATAATTGTTTGTTGATCTGATCAATCAAATGAAGCATTATTATTATTGCTGTTGTTGTTGTTAAGGTAGCAAGCTGACAGAATCATTAGTATACCAGATGAAATGCCACCAAGCATTCCATCCATCTTTGTTCTGAGTTCAAATTTTACCAAGATCAACTCTGCCTTTCACTCTCTTCAGGTAGATGAAAATTAAGTCCCAGTTGAGCACTGGGGGTTGACGTAAGCAACTAGCCTACACTTCTTAAAAATTCAGGCCTTGTTTAGAAAAAAATTATTATTACAAGCAAGCTGGAAGAATCCTTAGCATGTCAGACAAAATGCTAAGCAGTATTTCTTCCAGTTCTTAACATTTTGGGTTCAAATCCTGCCGAGGTCAACTTTGCCTTTCATCCCTCCTCAATTGATTAAATAAAGGACCAGTCACGTACTGGGTTTGATGTAATCGCGTCCCTTCCCCTTGAACAACCCTGCAAGGAACCGGAGTCCAGTTCAGGGGAAATGTGATTGGGGTCACTTACTGGTTCGAGGACTTACTCTTCAATGCTCCTTTGCCTAACCTTTTCACAAACCAACAACAAAGCCTCAAATATGGCCACCCAGCTTGCTTAAAAAAATAGCAACCAAAATCTGTCAAATCACACCCTGCTAATTTAAATAAGGGGTTTGTTACATAATTTGGTCCTGGAGGCATCTAACAAAAAAAAAAAAAAAAATATGGAGGTGGTCACAGCTGACCTGCTTTTGAATATTTGTCATCTCTATCAAGTCGACCTGAACAACAACAACAGCTGTTGTCAGATGAATTCATTCAGTAAAAGTACAATATTTTGGAACAATATTTTCCTTTTTCATTTTAGTTTTGCCACATTGAACATGTGATTAAATCTATCATCTGATCAATTAGAATATACTCTGTATTAAGAAAATATCAACAGACCTAAGCATGTTAAATAAGGTGATTAATCATGGAGCAGGAGATAATCTTTTATGGCAGTATTTAGTACAAATATTGGTTCAAATTTTGGCACAATGCCAGCAATTTTGAGTGAGGGGGTTAGACGATTACACTGATCCCAGTGCTTAACTGATACTCATTTTATTGACCCCCCCCCTCACCAGCAGTACACCATCAGTCACCATAGCCTTCTTTTTGAAGAGCTCAGGTTTAGGGAAGGTTTTCGGTGCTTCATTTTGGTCCAACCACTGCGAAGAACGTCTTTTATTATTGGACAGAATCCACTTTTCATCACGAGTTACAATACGGTCGAGAAATGGATTTTGTCTGGTTATGGAGAAGAAACAGCAAGCAAATTTCACATCTGTGCATTTTCTGATTTTCATTTAAATTGTGTGTTACCCATTTGTTGATCTTTTTTGATTTTCCGATCTCATGCAAATAGTTGCAGGCAGTTTTCTGGCTAATTGCAAGTTCTTTTGCCAGTTCCAGTGATTTTACATGGATCTTTCTCAATGACGGTCTTTAATTGACCATCATCAATGACAGATGGAATTCCTTTATGCTCACAATCTTCAAGGCTCAGGTCTCCACTGCAAAATCGTTTAAACCATTTTCGAGCTGACCACTCACTGGTCATTTTCTCACCAAACGTTTCGTTGATATCGTGAGCAGATTCAGCTGCTTCACATGCTTTTTTGAAGTTGAATAGCAAAATTGCTCGAACATCGTGCTTTGACAGTTCCATTTCCGATGATTGTAACAATGGTGAAAAAAAATTATGTTAATTTATTGATGCATTTGAGTAAGTCTATGTCTGTATTAGCAGACAATTGCAAAAAAAAATTTCAAAACTCATCAAAAATCCGGTACAAATTCTTCATGGTTCAAAACGTTGCTTACTTTTTACTCAACTTGATAGTATTAATTTCAGATTGTAGCGCAAGGCCAGCTAGTTTAGGGGTGGGGGTAGTCGATTACATCGACCTCAGTGTTCAACTCAGGAATTTCAACCATGTTTCGTGGTCTGCTACCACAACAGCTCCTTTATAAGATCCAGTTAGCTCAAGACATCATCAGGAGGAACCACGTCCGGTTTCGGCCCCTATTCCTCTACCATTTTGACGTGGCGGGGCCACCCCCTTTCGGAGGTGTCTTCAGCTCTGGTGTTCGGTGCATGTCTTCTTTCACTGTTTGTGACTGTTCTAATTCAACTGTGGAATGTCCCTCGCTATGGTTATTTTCCAGGAGGTTCTGGCCACACGTCTTACGATTCTCATCAACCCGCATTGTTGAATTACTTTCTTCCGACATAACTTCCCTTGGTGGATTAGGATCCAGTTAGCTGAAGACATCATCAGGAGGAACCACAAAGGACGAAAGGTAAGGTCGGCCTTGGCGTAATTCGAATTCAAAACGTAAAAATGGACGAAATGCCGCTAAGCATTTCGTCCGGTGTGCTAACGATTCTGCCAGCTGGCCCCGTTAACAACAATAAACACCAAACCGGCAAGGACGATTACGTGGTTGTTCAATCTGCTAGAGATAACAGCCAAAATTCTCAAGTCACACCATACTGCCTTAAAAACAAAAAGGAAAATACAGAGAAAATGTCCTTCATATTCTAGAAAAACAGAGGGGTCACGGTTGAAATGTTTTATAATCACAGGATCTGCCCGATCAGGATTGGTGAGTGGGGAATAAACACCAATTGCGAGTATTTTCTTTTTGTTCAGCGGGTCGCAACTCTTTGACCGAGATATGACGATGACATAGGTTAAAAGTGCCAAGAGAATGAATTCGAACTATGAACCTTAGAAACTAACAGCGGCTTTCATTATCATCATCGCTTATTTTTTCAAAAGACTCACAAGAAACAAGGGCAGAGGCAAGAGATAGAACTGTGCGTGAGTGAATGCGAGTACGTGATGGTGTTCGAGTACGCGTGTAAGAATGTGAGTGCGTGAGTAAAAGCAGGCGTGTTAAACTATCGCGATTATATGTGTTTCTGTGTGTGTGTGTTGTTGTTTGTGTTTTTACGTCTGACAAAAGTTAACGAAAACACACATAAACACAAAATTGTTCCCCCTATCAAGAAAAAGGTTAGGATCCAGAACCACGGTCGGAACTTAACTCCCAGATTTCGAAACGCACACAGTTTCGTCCTCTTCACCTTTTGTGTAAGTAGTAGTAGTAGTAGTAGTAGTAGTAGATAAAGTAACAAAGTTTATGTCAGGTAAAATATTTGGTAAATTTTCAGATTACCACCCGCACGATCTTCACTAGAGGGTTAGGATTATGGTTTTAGGGTTACGGTTACGGACGGAATTCCCAAACCCTAACCCTAAAACCATAGTGAAAATCGTGCGGGTGTTAATCTGAAAATTTTCCAAATATTTACCAAATAATCTTGTACCTTTTCCTCCACCCCGCCGACGTTAATAAAAAAAACAAAAACAAGGTGAACCAAGGCAAATAACCTGTTTAGAGCCCCCAACGCGACGCCTGCGCGCGCATAGATGCAATTAATACATAAACATTTGTATGTATGTCAGTGTTCAGAAGTACAAGTATAATAATATCCATCGCACACACTTACGTATATATATATATATACTCACTCGTCAAGCACCCACCACACACGCTCGTTATATACATACACACTCCAAACAGCCGCCAACATTACATCCACTACACACACACACACACGTACATTTGTATACATTATTTTTATACATATTCACACACACACACACACACACACACATACGTTTACGCATACATGTTGGTGAAGGTAAAGAATGCGCACACCCGGTGTTTAGGGCTAGGGTTTCGCCGAAAACGACACATGCACATTCAACGTACACACCCACAAATATACATTCATTTATACACACAAGAATACCAAAACACTTAATACACACACACATATGCATTTGACATACATTTATACGTATACGTTTATACACACTTAAGCATGCGTTTACTCGAACACACACACTCACACATTCAATATTCATAAGCATACATTTATACATACATGCATGCGGCAATCTTTACATGTGAAGGATTGCCCATGCATATATATATACTTCTCGCTCGTGGATTCTTAGACGACTAATTATATTTATGTATGTATGCATATATATATATATATATATATATATATAGGGAGAATTCACGAAAAAAACAACAGATGAAGACAGGTGGTGTAGACAACAAATGGATGTATTAGTATAAAGCTCGGGAATAGAGGAAGTGTTTAATGTTTCGAGCCTACGCTCTTCAACAGAAAGAACACAGAAAGAAACAAGGAGAGAAAAAAGAGAATATATATTATATATATATATATACATATATATATATATATATATATATATAGACACACACACGCGCACGTACACATTCAATACATACAATTTGAAGCATACGTGTATTCATGTACACTAATGTGGGAGGGGAGAGTAGATAATGTAAGCGCGCGTGCGTATGAATGTACACACACACGCACGCACGCACCATGTTTACATCGACTGCTGTTAAAAACATCAGCCCTTACAGAAACCAATCGGGCAACGTTGTGTGTGTGTGTCTAATAACAAAACTACTATTATTGGGCCAAAACAACAAATACAAGCAACTAAGTTGTCTTGAATTTCACTATGGAAGCTTTACGAAATTAAACATTTTTCATTGTTTGTAACCAACATTGCAACAAGTGATTTCAGCAAACAGACACAGAACAGCCCCTTGCCTCACTTCCCCAAACCACCTCGAGCGCACTTTGCCTATTTTGGGATTAAAAGCGCATTTTTAATGCTTTAACTGTGTCTTTTCTTTTTGTTTTAATGCAGACGATTTACAAAATATAGGGTAACGTGTGAGAAAGTAATGAGATAGATAGATAGATAGATAGATAGATAGATACACAGATAGAGCCATCTGATAGATAGATAGATACAGACACAGATAGAGCCATCTATCAGATAGATAGATAGAGACACAGATAGAGCCATCCATCAGATAGATAGATGGATAGATAGGTAGGTAGTGTGTAAATATATGGATGTATATACATAGATCTATGTGTGTATATGTGCATGTATATATATATATATATATATATATAAGTGTATACATTCGAGTGTGTGCGTATAGAAATACATATAACAGGGTGTGTAAATGTGTTATATAATAAACTAGCGAGAATGGTAGAAGCTGAGGAAGAGGAGAGGTCAAACTGCTGCCAGAGTAGAAAATCAGCTGGTCTGATATTGAGATTGTCTGTGTTAACCCTTTGCGAACAGAGTTCAGGTTTTTAATGGAACGAAATGGACTGGAATGGAGTGAAAAAAGTAAAAAGAAACAAAGGATCTTTTTTTCAAAAATGAAACTTCGTAGAAACAGGGCAATCATCAAATATATATATATATATATATATATATATATATATATATATATATAGAAATATATTTAGTTTAATAAAAGAAATACTAGTTTCAATTTCAAGACTCACCTGTAAGCTAAGGTCATACACTCGAATAATTTGGTAAGAGAACCATCGATGGAGAAAAGAGTTGACTGTGTAGCACTATATTCCCTAAAATCCAAATTTGTAGCACCAACATTTTCGTGAGAGGTCGAAGAACTGAGAAAATTGAGGCCCGTCGAAGAGGACTGAGCATCTTTTTCCTCTTTGACGATATTTTCATCATCATAATCGTCCGCGGTTTTGTCATCGTGCACCTGACTCAACATAAAATGACCGCTGTGAATGGTTTCCTCGTAGGTAAAGTTCATGTTATCAATGTTGTAGTTATGACTTATGTTCAAGTTGCCAGAGAAGATGGTGTTGTTGTTGTGAGTACCGTCATTATTGTTGTTGACATTCGCGTCGAGAGCAATATGGCCACTTCTAGCACCAGACACCGACGAAGTTGAAGGCATGATTAATTCAAAATTGGTGCTGTTTTTCAAGAGGGTTTCTATTGCATTTTGATTATCATTGATGTTGCCAGTATCAAGACTTGCTGAACTTCCAATGCCACTAGTCGTAGTAGCTGTCGTATCCATATTCGCGTTGAACAAACGGCGAGTATCTAACATTTTCTGTCTCGATTTTGTCGGCAATATATCATCAATGGCCATCACATAACAAAATCGTAACTTTCAAGATAAAAAATAAATTCTCACCCGCCTTTGTTAAACGCAAAATAATTCATCTGTTAAAGAAATAAAAGCAAGAAGGAAAAGAAAAAGGAGTCATTTGGTGTTTAAACACAAGCTTTTCGCAAAATATTTCAGTGAAGCAAAGACAGCGTGAAAGGGTCGCATGAAAAGTGCTTCACGAATTGGTATTTAGCGAATATTTGGCCAAAATTCTTGGCTAGAATGTCACTTGGTTTCATTGAGGATGGGTAACTACACACGAGCGATGTTATGAAGGATGCACAAAGTTGTAATTTGACAGTGAACGTTTTATAGTCGTAGAGAGGATCGAGTAGAGAGTGCTCCGCCATCATGTTAGATGGAGTCGAGGCGCCGGAAGCCAGTAGTGAGTGAGAGAGAGAGGGAGGGACGGGATAGGGACAGACAGATAGATATATGTGAGGGAGAGAGAGAGGGGAAAGAAAAGAAATGCGAGAGACACAGAGAGATATAGTGGGAGGGGAATGAGGGTGCCTCAAAAAATAGTAAGTTGTGTGTGAGAGGAAGAGGAAGAGAAAAACGAAAGTGACGGAGTGAAATAAAAAGGAGAGTGAGAACGATAGAAGGGTTAGAAAAAGAGGGAATGGGAGAAAGAGGAATAGATAGATAGAAGTGAAAGGATATTAAGGGGTGGTGGCGATAATGGAGGAGGTATGTAAAATAAAAGTAAGGAAGCGAGATAGAGAGGTATGGACAACTACATTATAGAGAAAGAAAGCGAAAGAGAGAGAGATAAGAGTAAAAGAGAACGAGAGTGACTCAGAAAGGGTAAGTCGTGTGTGAGAAGAGACGGAGAAGGAAAACAAAAGTTAGTGAGGGAACGAGATAGACAGCCGGGTAGACAACGACAGTATAAATAAATAAGAGAGAAAGCAGAAGAAGGAATACAAACTATCTCTGCGTTAAAAGATCATTTATACATACATGAATATACACATATATATATGTGTGTTTTTGTATTTATGTATGCGTGTCATATACATAAATATATGTGATATGTGGGACGGGGAAGAGGGATAATTAGCTGTCTGTTTTAATGGCTATATTAATTGAGATGTTGCTGACTGACAGAGAACTTTTTGTGGTGAAAGAAAAACCTAAATCTAAACACTTAAACGAGAAGGATAGAAAAAAGACCCAAACACTTTAACTTAGCAAAAATATTAAACTACAGTTTCCTCTCTCTCTCTCTCTCTCTTTACTGGTAACGTTTACCGCTTACTTATGAAATTTGTTAATATATTTCCAGGTCGATTGCAACACACATGTGCGTAATATCTGTGTATGATCATGCATGTATGTGTTGTCACAGCAGTTTATCCGTGCGGGTTAATAATTTATACAGATAATAAGTATTTATACACATACACACAATAAATATAACGAGATAAGAGGCAAATTTTAATTGCTGTACATTTATTCGCTGTTAATTGTTTACTTGTTCTTAATTAAAATTTACGTACGGAATATTGCTATTATGTACCACTACATGTTCGGAAGATGTTATACACAAATATTTCGGTGTTTCTAAGCGTACTGCATGTGTGTGTACATGTGTATATTCATTTTGTGTATGTATGTTTACATGCGCATATGCATACATCATACATATGTGCATATATATATATATATATAGAGAGAGAGAGAGAGAGAGAGAGACGTGTGTGTGTATAGAGAGACATACATAAAGTAAACTTGCAAGGTACATGCATATATAGACATACATATATATATACATAGATACATACATGTATTTACATATATATATATATATATATATATATATATATATATATATATATATATATATATATATATCCAAAGTTTTAAATTTTAAAATTTTAGAGAGAGATTTGACGCTAATATCCATTAAGTAAATGTAGAATGTTGGAATAAGTGCTTAACACCGAATTTTGCATCAAGTTCCTGAGAACTAATGCCTACGGTTGGATACATAGCAAGACATAACTATTTGGAGAGGAAGTAGAAAGAAGGCAACTGGAAGATGAAGATAATGATAACGATAAAGAAAGAAAGGGAGAGAGAAAATGAGAAAGAAAAGACCAAATAGATAATAGAGAACGTGTATGCGGTGTTGTGTGTATGTGTGTGTGTGTGTAGTTGCTCTTCTGCAGCAAGAAATGTGTTCAGTTCTGGTCCTTCGTTCATACCCTGCCCTTTCATCATCAAGAAATGATGGTTGTGATAACATGTGTGTAAAGTTTAAGACGGACAATGGTATCTAAAATTATTCATGATAAGAAAAGGGTTTTAACTCACATCTAAGATATTGCTCTAAGAATGAAGAACATCATAATGACCCCAAAACAGAAGCAAAAATCATCAAAGAACTGGAACCATTTCTTTCTTTTTGGTTTGAATTGCAGACTTAGTGTATCCACATAAGCCTGATGACAATTCTTCAAAAGGAAGATTGGTATTCAATGTAGATGACACCAGGCTTTTCTGGAAAAGAATGCCGAGACTTAAAGTGGAAAAGTCTATGTTTGGTTTTAAGATTTTTCAGGATCATCTGACAAAGGAAGACACTCACAAGATTATCCACCATCTTTCCAATAACAACCTCTGGCACCATTTTGACCTCCATATGTCCAACACTCGTTGACATGCTTACAAAATCAAAAAACAATGCAGCATCCATGCCTTTCAAAAACATTTTTTTCATACACAGAATTACTGAAGAATGGAATAAACTAACACACATGCACACACAAATATATGATGGGCTTTTTTCAGTTTCCGTCTACCAACCAAATCCACTGACAAGGCTTTAGTCAGTCTGAGGCTATTGTAGAAGACACTTGCCCAAGGTGTCATACAGTGGGACTGAACCTAGAACCATGTGGTTGGGAAGCAAGCTTCTTATCACACAGCCATTTTTGTTAGGGATTTTTCAACAGTGTCCCATCTTTTTTTCTTGCATGTTTGTTTCTTTTTTTTTTATCATCCCTATTCAAGCAAAGTTGAGATATTTTGATAAATTTAAATTGCTGGCATGTTTTGGGACAAATATTCTGCAGCTGTTTTTTTCCCAGTGTTAAACCATTCAGCAGTTAAAATAGAAGCAATGGTCTGTTGTTATCTAAGTAAACTGAATTCAGAACAATTGCTTGTTTTCATTCATGGTTCAGTTACAGAGGGAAGGGCTGTACTTATGACCATAGAGAAATATTACCTTGCTTGGGAAACAAGTGAGGGTTGGCCACAGGAAAGGCACCTGAGTGTAGAAAATCTGCCTCGAGAAATTCCATCTAACCATGCAAGCATAGAAAAGTGGGCATAAAAATGATAATGATGACAATGATGATGATGATGATGATAGTTGTGGCAATGATGATGGTGGTAGTGGTATTGTGTATAGGACTACATCATCCAGTTTATCCTTCCTCTTTTTATAAGTGGAGTATTGAGAGACCTCATCAGAGCTCTCTTCGCTGGATTCAAGATTCAATTTAGCTTAGTATTGTTATAATGTTGATATGTTTTAAAATTTAAATTAATTCTGGCCAACCAGATGAGATTAGATTAGACCTGATCAGAACTGATTATACCTGTTTCCTCTTCTTAGTACAACTGTCCTCAGCCTATTGCTTTCTTTTATATCACAAATCATGGATTATTATATCATGGGCCACAGGTTTCCAGTGAGCCAATCATTAGTTCACTACATTTCTGATGGAGAGAATCATAAGGAAGTGTCCGTAGCCCAGTGCAGAACAAATACTTCAAAGGACTTCGTTTGTAGAAAAGTAAGTACTGCCTCAAGCCCTAGGGCCCATAGGGAAAACAATGTGAATAAATAAGCATTATAACTAATTAGCTAACTGGCACTCCATCGCTTACAATGACGAGGGTTCCGGTTGATCCGATCAATGGAACAGCCTGCTTGTGCACTCTACAGGCAAGCATACCTTTAATGGAATTCTCAGGGAGCAGCCAAAACGACCAAAACCACATTTAAGAGCAATTTTGAAGGGAATATAAAATAAAAACTTTTACCTTGTTTTTTTACAGCCAAATCTCTCTCTCTCTCTCTATATGTGTGTATATATAAGTATATATATATATACTTATTAATATATGTGTACACACACACACACATGCTATTAAACCAATTGTTCAATTCATTTGGCTGACAGTTTACCTGTCAATCAGTTCAGTATCTTTGTACCTGTCTGTCTGTCATTATAATCAATAATCTGAGAATTCTGGAGGTGGTTTTTCTTTTACCTCTCTTCAGATGAAATATCTTACATATTAGTAACTCTGTAATTAAAATTATTCATCTATTTATCCATCTGTCTGTCTGTCTATTTATTTCTCAGTTTGTCAGTCTAACTATCCACCCATTTAGCTGTATCTGTATACCTGCATTTTTTTGTCCATGAGCTAGCCTATATGTAATTACCCTGTGTCATTCTATCTGTCTATCTATTTATCATCTATCAAGTTTATAGCCTACTCTTTCTTCTTCTTCTAACCACAATACTCCAATTAAGATTAGTCTCTTAACAATGTCACTGCTATACCTACAATCCAAACTCAAGATAATAGATGTTAAGGCCTCATAATCACTCTGGTTATTGGGTGCTTAGGCCAAAACCTTTGACTTTTTCCACACTTTTCAGTCAATAGCCACTATTCAGAAGGTCAGGCAGGGCAAACAATGAAGCAGTTTGTTGTTGTTATTGCTGGTTGTTTAGTGGTGGTGGTGGTGGTGGTGGTGACAATGGCATTAGCAGTAGTAGTGGTGATGTAAACTTGTTTTTAGGAATATCACTGCAGTTAGTTGAGGTAACACGGTATCAACCTTCCAAGCAGAAGACCCATCAGTTTGCGTCCTATCTCTGACACAAACAACAATTGTGTCAGAGGTAATGACTGACCATCTCAAGGCTTCAATATAGCAACTGAGTGAGAAAGAGGGAGAGAGCATGAGAGAGAGAGAGAGAGAGAGAGAGCGACTGAAAGTGTACAATGAAATTGCTGTGGAGAGTGGAATAGTCAACATTTCTTTAAACAGTCCTTCTTCACACTTTCATTGCTGTATTTCTGCAGAAATACTCTTCCTTAGTTTCAATTATTTTTAGAATAATTAAGAATTTTGTAAAATAATTTTGTCATTATTAAGCTGCTGCTTGAAACTTTGAAATTTTGATGGAAGATTTTGATTTAGATCACTTTGAGACAGGATGTTTGTGTCCTTAGACCAGGGGCAGTCACAGGCTGGTTGGCAATGAATGGGTTAAGGAGAAAATAAAAGAAAGACAGCAGAGTTTTTCATATGCAGACAGGAAGTAGAAGAAGAAAGAGGCTGGATGAGAAGAGATATTTTATCACTGTCTGATGTATTTGATTGCCAAGAGTTCAAATCGAGAGTAATCATGTATTCTCGCTCAAATGTTGTTTTTCACATGCCACCGGCACAAGTGCCAGTAAGGCGATGCTGGTAATGATCACGCTCAAATGGTGCTTTTTGTACCACCGGCACTGGGGCCAGTCAGCGGCCCTGGCAATGATCACGCTCGGATGGTGCTCTTTGCGCTCCACTAGTACGGATGCCAGTCATTCGGTGCTGGCATTGAATTGTATGTGGCAGATGCTCAGGAGCAATAAACACTGAAAATGTGCAGAGAACAACTTCTGCCACATTCTACATATATATATATATATATATTGTTTTTATGTCAAGTTATATATAGAAATAATGTAAACTAAAGGATTCCTCAATACTTTGTACTTCAGCACATGTTTTATTAAAATTTTACAAGGAGAACGTTGACAGTGAATTTGAAGTTTCAGCTTGCTTGCTGTCATCAGACACACACACACACACACACACAGATAATATAAACTTAAATAGAACTGTTTGTAATTGAGTGTGTGTACATGTATAATTTTTACAAAGATGGAAAAAATTAAGCAAAAACATTGAAAATCAATTATTTTTATTGGAAAAATTGCACAGCAATGTGTAGTTGAATACAATTGCAAGGTGGTGAGGGTGGGTGGTTGGTTGGGTATAAAATAATTTGAATGGTATTGAACATGGATCAATCAGCAGGTCCCTGAGACAGAATGGTTGATTTGATTTTTATTTGTCTTTTTCATCAGCAATGTTTCCTTGTACTCAGTCTCAAACTACCTCCATATTCACGATGATTTTGGAAGAATTTCTTGCAATGCATCACTGAAAGACACAGAGACATTAAAAGAGGGATAAAACAAACAGAAAATAAAATGTAAGTAAAAGCATTTTAAATGATTTATGTAGGAGTGAATACAACTTTCAGCCCTTTTAAAACCCCTTAAAATGCAGATCATTCTGTCAAATGTAATGCTTATTTATTCCCATTTTTAAAAATTAATCATGCATTATTTTGAGGCTTTGAGATTTCAGTGATGTGATGGTTTATTTTGAGAATGACATTGTATGGTAGGTGTGAGAGGTTGGATCTTTTTGGTTTGAACATAAAACAGAATATTTGGGCCAGACACGACTAGTTTCAACCCTTTAGCATTCAGGATACTTTGTCAAATATGCTTATTAATTCACGATGTCTTGAATTAATCATAGCTCAGTGGTTAGAGCATCGGGCTCACAATCATGAGGTAGTCTACTGTATAAACCTGAATAGGCCCTGGGAGAGTGGTGGCAAATGCAAGGACTACTGTGGGTGGCACACACTCTAGTTATGCCTCTGCAAAAAGGATGGGCACCAGGTAAGATATATGGTTGTGAAACACTGCCTCAAAAAGTTCTCTCTAACCCATGCCAGCATGGAAAACATATGTAAAATCAATGACGATAAACATGCCATTATGTAAACTAGAAGATAAACCACTCAGAAGGTGGTGTTTAACCCGATATAAAGAGTGGCTGGAATATTGAAAATAATGTCTTGCTGGAATACATACGTGGCTTCTTGAATCTGTTCTTTAATCCGTTCTGCAACTGTGTTAGAGTTTGTTTTGTTGAGTTTATCATTGAGTTCTTCAATGGCAGCCCTGTAGCCAGTGATGTTGTTAAATATAAGAACATGTTTGTCTCCAATAGAGACAAAGTATTTAGAGTTGCTGTCGAACCGAAGTCCCTCAACTGGACCTAGCAGGGAAGAAAGAAACCAAAATATAAAAAAAAAAAAATAACATTTAGGAAGCAGTGGTTGATGTCAGATTTAATAAAAGAATGAGGAAGCAAACTTCTCTCCACACTGTGAAGAACATTTCCAATATCTTTGGTATTTGGTTATAAATGTTGGCAGAAAAAAAAAACATGATTGATTGAAATAAAAAAATTAAAAAAAAAACTTTGGAGTGATGAAAACCCCAGAACGTGATTGATTAACTTTATTGAATTTAGAGAGGAATAATTAAAATAATAATAATAATAAAAAGGGGCTAGTAGGGTGATTACTTTGTTAAATTAAAGGGATTTTGAAGCCCACTTAAAATGGGTGGTTAATTCAGGGAGAGGAAAAAACATGCATGTTTAGTTTAATGGAAACAGAGAGAGAAAAAGTGAGCATGTGTGTGTGTGTGTGTGTACCAGTATTATGTTATATTGATTTAGCCTGTGTTAAGATGCTGTGCTTAGAAATGGAGAACACTACCAACTTTGGTTGCAGTAAAATCTTTGCTGCAGCAATCAAAACAGCATTCTTTGACCGTTATTGGAATCCGGTTGATAAAATTGTTTTTTCCTCTTATGAAATGAGATTTTTCTCCCGGACAATCTTTATACAAAATAAAATAAAATCTAAACACAGCAAGATAAAAACATACATTTTTAATCTCAAACTAAAAAAGGGAGCCTTTACATGGTTGCTCAACCTGCTAGAAATAACAGCTAAATTTCCCTCAAATCATAAACCACTGTTTGTGGAAAAAAAAAAAAAAGGATAATGTGGTCTTGGGGCCTGCATGTAGGAAAAAGATGGGATGGTCACATGTCTAGAATACCTTTGTCTTGTGAGTGAATTTAGTAGACAGAAACTGGGTGGAAGCCCATCATACACATATTTATATAATGTGTGTGTGTGTGTATTGTGTAAGTGTGTCTTTACGTCCGTGTTTGTCTCCCATCACCACTTGACAACCAGTGTTGGTTTGTTTATGTTCCTATAACTTAGCTGTTCAGCAGGAGAGACTAGCAGAATAAGTATCAAATTTAGAAATGAATCCTGGGGAAGTTGAGGTGAGGGGAGGAGTAGGGTGGTGTTAGTAGATTGTTCAACTAAACCCATCAAGGCGGTGCTCCAGCATGGCTGCAGTCCAATGACTGAAACCAGTAAGAGAGCAAAAAAGAGTACATGTAAAAATGGAGTGAGTGGGAAGCAGTGGTGGTTTAAAGCCCAGAAAAATGGGAAGCGAGAAAACAAACAAACAAAAGAACAAAGACAAAATTTTTTTTTTAAATGATTAAATACCTTCATGAACATTTTCCATCACCATTTCAATTTTTTTTGAAAAGGTGTTGAAGACAACAATTTTGTTTCCATGAGACATTACAACAGTTCGTGAATCAGGTGACAAAACAATGTGTGATGGGTTCGAATGGAAGGTCCCAGTGTATAACAGGTATGGATCTTGTTGTTTTTTGTATTGCACTGTATAAGAGAATTTAATAATAGATCAATGCATAGCAGTCTTTAAAGTATACCAATGTATCAGTCGCTAAAATATTAAGACATATCAAAAATTCATTAATACACAAATATATAAAAATCTAATGCAAATATATAAATAGATGAGTGTTAATAGTTAGAAAACAGTGTTGTAAAAATTATCAAGAATAGCATCTGAGTTCAAATTCTGCTGAGGTGGACTTTGCCCTTCATCCTTTTGGGGTTGATAAAAAATAAGTACTTGACTCTTGTTAAGTACTGGGGTCAATGTGATGGAACTCGATCCCTTCCTTCAAAGTTGCTGGCTTTGTGTCAAAATTAGAAAGAATTCCATTTGGTTCATCAAATTATTAATTATTGGAAAAATGAAGAATTGTGTAATTTTTGAATGAAAACAAATCCAAAGGAATGTATTCATGTTCTTTATTTGTGTGTGTAGAAAGGAAATAGCTTACCATCTGTGTCCCACAATTTCCAAGTTCCATCTTTAGAAGCTGAGGCCATTCTAGAAAAAATAGCAAAAAAAAACCTTATGTACTGAGAAAAACACACACACGTGCACATAATACACATATATATATTCATAACACACATAATACACATATATATATTTAAGGCGTCGAGCTGGCAGAAACGTTAGCACACCGGGCGAAATGCTTAGTGGTATTTCGTCTGCCGCTACGTTCCGAGTTCAAATTCCGCCGAGGTCGATTTTGCCTTTCATCCTTTCGGGGTCGATTAAATAAGTACCAGTTACGTACTGGGGTCGATATAATCGACTTAATCCGTTTGTCTGTCCTTGTTTGTCCCTTCTGTGTGTAGCCCCTTGTGGGTAGTAAAGAAATAACACATATATATATTCATACATATATAAACATGAATATATGTACTTCTCTTCTGCTTATTACCTCAGCTACAATTTTCCCATGAAATATCAAAACATTTATAGATTTGTCAGAACGTCCTTCTCAGCGACCAAGTTCTTTGAACTATCCATTTCACAGGTTAGTCCCAGGCCTCCTTCTCAGAATATCTATTGACAGGATTTGAACTTGGGGTCATTACTAATGTCAAACATTCTATCATTTCAAAAACTCATCCTGAAATTTACCACTTATATAAATATTTGTTTCTGCGAGTCTATTCTTGTCAGAATTTCAATAACAGACTTCCATCATGGTGCAGGCATGGCTGTGTGGTTAAGAAACTTGTTTTGCAACCACAGCTCCCAAGTTCAATTCCACTGTATAGTACTTTGGGCAAGTGACTTCTGCCATGGTCTCAGACATGCTAATAGCTTGTGAGTGAAAATTTGGTAGACAGAAACCAAGGAGCTTGATCTCTGTGTGTGTGTGTGTGTATATATATATATATATATATATATATATATTCCCTTGTCTTCATATGTGAGTGCTGATCGCAAACAAAGCATAACCATTCATGCAAATGAAGTTTCTTTGTTTGAGATTCTCTGCAAAACCATGTTTGGGATATTGTTCAATAGACTGGAGGAATTATTTACCTTGCTTGTAAAACAAGAGGGTGGTCACATCTGGCATGTGTTTGATCATAGACCTCGTTTGATTGAGGTTGACTCGAGGTAACATCATCAACAACATCTAGAGCCTATTGGAACTTATCTTGTTTTCAGTCAATTAAACTCCAGAAACTGCTTTGTAGTGCTAGAAACATCATCATCATCATCGTTTAACGTCCGCTTTCCATGCTAGCATGGGTTGGACGATTTGACTGAGGACTGGTGAAACCGGATGGCAACACCAGGCTCCAGTCTAAGAAATAATTTATCTTAGCTGAGTACGACCATCCTATATCTTCTTATTTCAGGTGGCCACAAATAACTGACAGATCTGTCACACAAACACACAGAATGTAATAGAAAATGTATGTAACCTTGTGGAGTCCATGTTGAAGCTGAAACATTTCACACCGGCGCTGTGTCCTTTCAGTTCAAAAGCTCGAGAGACTTCCTTAAAAAGTAGAGACTTGTCAAAACAAACTTCCCACACTTTGACATCAGGTGTGAAACCTATTAAATAAACAAATAATTAGGTCGCTTGAAACATAAAGGTAAACACACACACACACACACACACACATAAATGAATGGTAGTCTCTAGCAGTCTAAGGAAGATGGTTCTGCAATTTCTTACTGAACTGCCTGCAAAAAAAAAAAATCATTTGTTTATAGTGATCAAATATGGGTGTTGCAAATTAGGTCACTCCCTCCATCAAATCAACGTTGCTTGAACACATACGCAGTGTACTACGTGTCAGGTGTTGAAGTGATTGCAAAACAACCTGAGATGAAGTGTTTTACCCATGAACACAATGCCCCACCCGGTCTGGGAACTAAAACCATGACATATACCTATATATATATATATATATATATCGTGATATACCATGCTTGAGAAGACCCATCAAGCCAAGTGAAATTGTAGTCGTGGCTGATGCCAGTGTCGTGTAAATGGCACGTGAAAAGCACCCTCGAACATAGGCAATGTGCTTTGAGAAGACCTGTCGAGATCGTAGTTGTAGCTGATGTCAGTGCTGTGCCGGTGGCACATAAAAAGCACCCAGTACACTCTCCTGAGTGGTTGGCATTAGGAAGGGCATCCAGCTGTAGAAACCATGCCAAATCAGATTGGAGCCTGGTGCAGCTCCCCAGCTTACCAGTTTTCAGTCAAACTGTCCAACCCATGCCAGCATGGAAAAACGGATGTATGATGATGATGATGATGATATATATATATATATATATATATATATATATATATATAATATGCCCAGTATGGAGCTGAGAAGACCATAGTTCTAATGAGTACTCAATGTACATGTTGGATATATAAATAGACACATTTTATTTCCATATCAACACACATACATACATACACATATATATATATATGCATCCCATTGCATAAAACTGTGAAGCTGGGGTTCATGAACTTTATCAGTCCATCATCATCATCTCCATTGTAAGCCACCTCCTCACTACCTGTAACTTTATCACTTGACCCAGAAAACTAGGTCACATGACATTACAGAAGGTGAAAGGTAACAGCACAGGAAATTTCAGAAAGGGTGAACACAACAATAATCATCCCTTACACCCACTACACACACCCACTACACACAGTAGCACATCCCACCCCTGCCCCTATGACAGGCCTTCAGCAGTTAAATTGCTCCTCAATCAAAGTCAATTATTTCCACACTGAGAGAGAAAGGGAGAGAGAGAAAAAAATTGATAGATATATAGATAAGATAGTGTGTGTGTGTGTGTATACATACAGATAAGATATATATATATATATATATATAGAGAGAGAGAGAGAGATAGATTGATAAGATATATATATATATATATATATATATATATATATATATATATATAGAGAGAGAGAGAGAGAGAGAGATGTGAGAAGAGAAGGATGTGGTGGCCACATTTGGAACAGCTGCTGTCAACAGTTTGCAATTTACGAAAGAAGTTTTAAATTTCACTGTATGCAAATTTTAACATTTTCCTCTGACATTACAAACAGCAACAACTATACATGCAGCCACGAATCACAATTTCAGCCTTTCTCGGTTCAGATTCTAATGATGTTGACGATGATGATGGGAATGATTGTCTTGCTGTCATCATCTTCGTTTTTGAGTTGAACCCATTCTATTTTTGTGTTTACCAGCATAATTTACATAGTTCTACACATTCCTTTTTGGAAGGAACTTAAACCCAGTTTTCATATATAGACATGTATACACATACACACACTCATATACACTATGCATATATAAAACCTGATAATATATGCACACACACACACAGTGAGTTTTATAAGAATGCAATGCACCAGTGATTGTTCCTCCTGGAAACTCAGAACGACATCATTTTTTTTCATAAAAACACGAAGAAAGAAAAGAAAAGTCATGAGAAAAGAAATGAAATAAAATCAAATCAAAACTAACCTGATGATCCAATGAAACGTCCACAATGAGAGACCAAAGCTAAGCTATTGGTCACTTGGTGGGTGTCAATTGTTGCAAGGATGTCTCCTGAAAGACAGAAACAAAAGACAATGGCATTTATCATAATAGTTTTGAATAACAAAGAATTTTAGAGCAAGAATTTCATAATGTCAAAGAAGTTTAGAACATCAAAGAATTTCAGAATAACAATGAATTTTAAAACAAGAATTTCAGAATGGCAAAGAATTTTAGAATAACAATGGATGTTGGAACTAGAATTCTAAAATTCTAAAAGAATTTTAGAATGATGATAATTTCAGAGTAACAAAGAATTTTAGAATAACAAGAATAGCAGAACAATAAAGAATTACAGAATAATAAGGATTTTCAAATAAAATAAGAATTTCCTCATCATCATCATTTAACATCGGTTTTCTATGCTGATGATTTGACAGGAGTTGGTTAACCAAAGGACTGTGACAAGCTCCAATATCTGCTTTGGCATAGTATTTATGGCTAGATGCCCTTCCTAATGCCAACCACTTTACAGAGTGTACTGGGTGCTTTTTACACAGCAAAAGGAGTAATGATGGGGGAGTAGTATCAAGGGAGGTGGGTTTCTGTCAGGTGATGAAAAGCTAAAGTATAGTAGAGAAGATACAGGAGTACTCCAGTTGGAAAAGAGAGAGAAGAAGAAAGAAGGAGAGATATGATGGTGGTGAAGGTTGGTAAAGTGTACCTTTAAGTTACAAAGAGATGAACATAAAAGAAGTGGTACAGAAAACTGGACAATAGGAAATGGATTGTTAAATTCAGAATAATAATTTTAGAATGACAAAGATTTCCAAATACTAAAAAAATCCAAATTAACAAAGAATTTCAAAATAATGAAAGAATATTTTTGATTTTCAAGAATTTCCAAATGACAACAAATTCTTAGTGTGGCTCACCTTTTATGCTGATGACAAAGATTGTGGTATTGGCATAACCCACCATGATAAAACGGCCATTGGAAGCAACACCAATATTTCGTATATCAGCTTTGTTGTACTAAAACAAGAAAAGAGAAATATATTTAGATGGAAACACATCTTTTATTTATGTATTTAATTATCTATCTCTCTATCTATCTATCTATCTATCTATCTATCTATCTTTATGTATATGTGCATATGTGTGTGTATTCTTTTATTCTTTTCCTTGTTTCACTCAATTGACTATGGCCATGCTGGAGCACCACCTTAAAGGGTCTTTTAGTTGAAGAAAGTGACCCCAGCACTTATTCATTGTAACCCTAGTACTTATTCTTATTGGTCTCTTTTGCCGAACTGCTAAGTTACAGGGACGTAAACACACCAACATTGGTTGTCAATGTAATTTGAATGCTAAAGGGTTAACCATTGAATGACTACAGGGGTCCACCAGAATAAAATAATAATCAAAGGGGTCCTTAGAGAAAAAGATGGTTGAGAACCACAGGTATCAGGTATCGACTAATGGCTTGTTGATCAGACAAACAGCAAACTGTCAATGAATATGGCAGATAGAGCAGACAAGCATTTACTGTGTGAATGGTATTAGTGAGTTCGTTTGAGTTACTGAAGTGTGTCGTGTTGTTACGCTTGAATGTTTCAAGCACATGGTAAAGAGAGTGAATTTACAGAAACAGTAGAACAGTGTGTTAAATGAATGTCTTAAAAGAGGTTGTTGTGCTTGTTTGTTTGTTTGTTGTTGTGTCAGTTAGGGTTGGGCATGGGATTAGGGTCGTCTGAAGAGTGTGACATGAAGATATGCTTCAGAAAGAAATGGAATGAAAAGGACAAGACAATGAAAGAGAACATGTTATGGAGATTGAATGGGAGAAGAAGAGGGGGGGGGGAAGAATGAGAAAGAAGGAAAGAAAGGGTAAAAAAAATGAAAGGAGAGAAAGACAAGGAGGAAATAAGAGAAGAAAAAAAGAAGAAAAGAAAAGAAAAAAACAAATAAAGAAGAACAGCAAGAAAGGTGGAAGACAGGAAAGTGGGAAAGGAAGAGAGAAAGAAAGAAAGAAAGAAAGGAGTGAATAATATGGAAATGTAGTCTTACTTTAGGGAAATCAAACGCAGCTACAAAGCTTCCTATGCTTCCATCGTTCTTCTTTCCAATTCGGTAAATCCGCAAAATGTTTTTTCTTGCCAAACTCACTAAAAACGCTCTGCACAGAAAGAGCAAAGAAAAAACAAAAATCATTTCATTTCATGTACATATATGAATTGGTTGAGCATTAGACAAAGCAGACATTGGAGCACAATGCAGTCCTCTGGCTTTTTGGATCCTGTCAAACTGTTTAACCCAAGCCAACATGGAAGACAGATGTTAAACGACGATGATGGATATATACAGCTGAGTGAACTGGAGCAATGTGAAATAAAGTGTCTTGCCCAAGAACACAACACACAGCCCGGTCTAGGAATTGAACTCATGATTGTGAGCCTGATGCTCTAACTACTGAGTTGAGATGCAGTCTGGCTTAGTTCCGTGAAGAAGTTGATGTTGTAAGGTGATTGGAGAAATCAACCTTTTAGCATTCAGATTTCTCTATCAAGTGCAAACTTATTTATTCACATTGATATGAATTACTCATGTATTACCATGTAGCTTTGAGATTTCAATGAGGTAATTGTTTAATTTTTAGAATAACATTGTAGAGTAAGTGTGAGAGGCCAGATCTGGCCAGTCACGAGATAAAACAGGTAGAAAATTCAGGCTGGATATGGCCAGTTTAAATGCTGTAGAGTTAATCACAGGTCAGAGCTAACCTGGGGTTAAAAAAAATCATAATGCAACATAAAAGGTAAGAAATTCATAAAATAACCAAAGCAAAAAAAACAAACAAAACAAACAAACAAAAAAGAAAATAAATAAAGTGTATTTTTTTTTCTTACTTTGTATCAGGGCTGAATCGAACCCGTGTTGCATGATCTACATCAATGGGAGCTCGAATATATCGATGTTCTTTGTGAGAAAAATTTTTGATACTCCATATGAATGCAGAACGATCTGCAAGAAGAGATAAAGGGTCAGTAATTATTATCATGACACAGGAACTAAGTAAAAGAGAGGGACATCATCATTATTCTTTAGTCAAATCAATCTAGCAACCAAAGATTTGACTTTACTTACCTTCAGCGACTGTTATAAAATATTTTCCGTTCTGACTGAAATCCATGTCTAAAATGGTGTTTGTGTGTCCTTTCAGTGTCGTCAGCAACCATGGGTGAGTGTACGTGACCTGTGCCTTTTTCTTAGTTGTAAAGGGTTTCTTTGCTGCTTTGTTTGCAGGCTGTTTCCCATTCTGACTCTGATTCTGCTTTGGTTTCGGCTTTGTTGCTGTGGAAAGAATGGAAATAATAATAATAATAATAATAATAACAATAATCCTTTCTACTCAAGGCGTAAGGCCTGAAATTTTGAGGGGAGGGGGACTAGTCAATTACATTGATCTCAGTGTTTCACTGGTACTTATTTATTGACTCCGAAAGGATGTAAAAGGCAAAGTTGACCTCGGTGGAATTTGAATTCAGAATGTAGCGATGGGTGAAATACTGTTAAGCATTTTGTCCAGTGTGCTAATGATTCTGTTAGCCTGACCTGCTAGAATTAGCAGCCAAATGTCCCTCAAACCACAGTTAAAGCTAGTTATTACCAGGAATTGAAGACAAGGTGAGAGCAAGTACCATGTTTTTGCTAATTGTTTGAGGTACTCATGTATGTTGATTAAATTGACCCCAGCGCACAGCTGGTATTTTATTTTATCAACCCCGAAAGGGATAAAAAAAAAAAAAAAGAACCTAATACATATGAGGATCTCTGGTTGTTCCAGTAGGTCAACCTTATTTATATGCTACAACAATGTTGGGTTGTATCAAACATTTTTAGCACCAGTGTCCTTTGGTGTAATGTACAAGATATGTTTCAGGTTTTGAGACTTTTTGCAGGAGAGAAATTTATTAATTTCAAAGAAGCACAAAACCCTAATATCCCAGAAAGTAGGATCCTGACTTCAATCCACTTTCTGAAATCCCCATGGAAGTCCTCCAAAGCGTCCATGACTCTTCATCTTCTCCTTCAGCCCCAAAAGTCACAGGGAGCAAAGTCTGGGCGCTAGAGAGGGTGAGGGACAGTTTTGATTGCCAACCACTCTCGGAGTGGTTGGCGTTAGGAAGGGCATACACCCGTAGAAATTCTGCCAAATCAGATTGGAGCCTGGTGTAGCCATCTGGTTTCACCAGTTCTCAGTCAAATCGTCCAACCTATGCTAGCATGGAAAGCGGACGTTAAACGACGATGATGATGATGATCTCGGTCAAGTACTTGGTTACTAGTATGGAAATATGGACAAGTGCATTATCTTGGTCTAGGTACACTGGCCTTTTACAATGAAATAGTTTTATGAATTCCTTCCAAACTTCTACAAAGTACTCTTTGTTGACTGTCTGGCCAGAGAAACCAGTCAATGTAGATGAGGCCCTTGCTGTCAAAAAATGAGCTCATCATGAGCTTCCTGGTGGACTTGCTTTGCTTAGCATTTTGTGCCAGTGAAAAACAGATGCTTAGCTCATACAAAATTATCCACAAACAGTCTGGAATATTTCATAAGTTTCTTTAGCATTTAACGCAAAACTTTATTGCATAAAGCTATGTTTAAAGTACTGTTACAGCCATCTCCTTCAACCTAGAATGACATAAGTTGGCAGGTCAGCTTATTAGATGTATATGAATGATATACTAAAGTTACAATAATCTCGGACAGTTATAACTGCCTCTCCTAAAAAAGTCTTAAAACTTCTGGAATGTACCTCTTATGATTGAAGAATATGCATGGCACTTTTTTCTTAATTTATTTACTGATATATTTATGTTCTGTTTACTTATGTAAATTGTATTCTTTTTCAATAAAAAACTTGTGGTGGGTGAACGAGACTCATAATAAAGGGACACCAGACATGACCACGTCATTTTTTTTTTTTTACTTTTTTATTCTCGACACAACATATCTAGGACCAGAATATCCAACGTGTCTTTTTTTTTTTTTTTAAAGGCGGTTGAATGGATTGGACAGGTATTTCGATGTTAGTTCTAGCAGGTGGAGCTTTCTCAAAGGATATAAACGACAACATAATGAAGCCTATATTAGAAATTAAATATTTCAAAAATACAGGCTATAATTTTGACAATATTGTGGTTGTACAATTAACTATGCCGAGGGCGGCCGATTTGAAAAGCCGGACTCATAAATTGGGCTATAAAGGCAGATAACTCTAAACCAGCTAAAACCCTTGCCAACGTGTTCAATGAAAATACATGTCACATATGCACCTGATTGTTTATTTGTAAATATTAATTTTTTTTAAATGCATTTATTTGTAATAATATAAATAAACCACCATTTCTCTTATTACTATTCGGCTAAAAATATATTGCTAATAAACATGCGTACACAAACGTTATTTTTAACCGAGTTAACTAGAAATACCTTTGTCTTCCGTAGACACCATACCATCTCTTTAATGGAAGTAATAAAACGATTTTATTGCAATATTTTGCAGCATTCGTTTCAGCAACCCCAGCAGAGTTTTTGCCTTTTATATTCGTGCATAGACAGCTTCTTCACGTGTTTCTTCTGTATCCCAACTATAACATGAGACAAAACTTTTTCGCTCCAGTAGAGACTCACTCGAGCAGATCTTTGAGCAAAGGCATTCCAGCCGTAACTATTCTACCGTTTTGTTTATCGGGAACTAAATTCTGTGAGTTGCATACGGCTTTATTTAAGGCGGTAGAATGTGATTTGGAGGGATCATTTAGCTGCTACTTCTAGCACGCCTATTAACCCACGTAAACACTCATCATTTGTTGTTTAGCCCTGAGCGAATCTTGACCGAACAGATCAAGAATCAAAAGCATTCCTTTAATGACCATCCCATCTTTTTGGAAATACCTAGAACTAACGTTATTTAATGTGTCTGCCCCCCCCTTTTTTTAGACAGTAACATATTTTTTATTTGGCTTCTATTTTTAGCAGGTGACCACGTAGAGGCTCCCTCGTTGGTTCCATAAACTTAATGATGAAAATTATAAAGGACGGGTCATCCTGTATTTTTTAACACGAATTAAATTTTTCTTCAGCGAACGAGCATTGTATATCGAATCAAACAACAAAATAGAGGTTAGCACTAACAAAATATTTGAAATGCATATTTATAATTTATCAGTTAGTTACGAAGAGACTGTGAATTATGTTCAATGTTTATCAGGGGTATTGCATTGTTCATTCCTTGACGTAGTTTTCAGCTCCTTGTTCACCATAACAAACTGAAATTGTTGGTAGGAGACGGGCACAAACAGCATATATATATATATATATAAACCATGTAGTAACATAGATTGATGAGTGAAAGAGATTAAATGCATTTATGATAGATATCTACTTTTGTTGGGTTGACAATTCAAAGTTCAAATTTAACTTAATTAAATGAATTTGTCGAATAAATGCAAAATAAACGGGGGCGGAAGAAGATGTATGTGGAATACTAGGTAATATATAGTTTTGTTTGAAGCCGGTTAAACCCTTCTACTTCGCAATAAAATTGGTATTGTGGAAAAATATAAAAGAAATTGAATTATTTAACAATAAAAAATACAATCAAGAAACAGATCGTCCACTGAGAAATACCCGATCTATTTCTTTTATCATTTATTCCCACGAAAATAATGAAACTGAGAGAGTGAAGCTGATGAAAGGAAAATTTAACGGAAAAGAGAAAAGCCACGAGTAATAAACCCACAACAACGGCATCGAGAAGGAATTTTGCAGAAACATTGTCCCCTCACCACGTCTTACCTGAAGTCTCTTCTATTTCTTTTTCTCTTTCCTCTTTACTTTTCTTTGCAACGAAAAAGAAAAAGACGACCATCATAACTATGGTCCCGAGGACCATAGTTAAAGCTACTATCGGGACTGGAGCTTCTTCTTCGTTCATGTTTTCGAAAAACTTGAAGTTGGTTCCCAAAATTTCGAAGATTGAGAGAAAAACAGAAATGGCAACGCGAAACGAAATGACTGACACGCATGCAAAAATTAAAGTGTGAAACGAGTAAATCTAAAAATAGGATTGCTAAACCCGAAACAGAAAGTATATATATATATATATATATATATATATATATATATATATATATATATATATATATATATGTGTGTGTGTGTGTGTGTGTGTGTGTGTGTGTGTAAATATATCACTTAAAATATTTCGTTAAGGACATGTTCTCAGACAACATGTATATGCCACGTTTACCTATCCTCATTGAAGTAGTTTCCCTTCACGTTCGCCTTTTAATGCCGTTTATGAAGTATATGAACGTTAGCATCCAAAGTAAGGGCTTTAAGGTGGTTGCCCGGTTTGCTAGAAATAGCAGCCCCCGCCCTGCATTTCCCAAATCGAACCTTTCAGTCTTAAAATGGGAGTGGGATTGGATCATGAATATACAAAGAGGCGTGATGGTCACACTTAGAATTCTTTTTAATTCTGTTGTCCATTCAAGCTTGCTCATAGACTCCATGAACGTCACAACTTCTCACTTCCTCTAAAATCTAAACCGGTGAATTTAATCAAAGGTAACTAATATTGCACTTCATTGCGTAATATTACCTTTAGGAGCTAAGAAATATTAGTACTAAGCTCCCTGCCCCCATGGATCGAATCAGCGTTACGGTTTCGAATCACGGTTGGAACAATTTCCCTTCAATAACCTTTATGGAATTCTTTGAAAGCAATTAACGTATAAATTTCAACCATTTCTCGCTAGAAAAAAAACCCCTCTCATTTTTATTGTTAAGCTTATTAAAAAGAAAAAGCACTTATTAATCATTTTGAAATTTGGCGGCAGCTTCAAATGCAGATATAACTGGCAAACTATTTTCCATTAAAAATTGGACCAGGCTCCAGTTTGATCTGGCAGTGTTTCTGCAGCTGGATGCCCTTCCTAACGCCAACCATTCCGTAAGTGTAGAGGGTGCTTTTTATGTGCCACCAACACAAGGGCCAGAGTAGGCTGGCAAAGACCACGATCGGCTGGTGCTTTTTACGTGGCACCGGCAGTTTGATTTGGTTCCGTGCTACTTTAAGTTTCAAACCGTTTTAAATACTATATGTCACTCCTACTAAATGTGTTGAGTGGCGTTTTTCCACTCACTTGTATATATATATATATATATATATATATATATATATATATATATATATATATATATATATGGTTCAAATGCAGAGACAGGTGAGACAAAAACAGAGACAGGTGAGTGAATAACAAGCAGGTGTATTAGTTTGAAGCTTGGGAAGAATGGATTTCGAGCCTTTGGTCATTGACAGAAAGGGACGTGAGGTAAAAGTGGAGCGAGAATAAATGTGTTTAATAATTTCACATGTTGATGTTGTTGTTGTTGTTGGCACTCGTGGAGCTTTAGGTGTTTTCGCTCAATAAACACTCACAACGCCCGGTCTGGGAATCGAAACCGCGATCCTATGACCGCGAGTCCGCTGCCCTAACCACTGGGCCATTCCGTCTCCACTATATACATGTACACACATTCACACACATGTATATCCTGGTGCAGTCTTCTGACTTGCTATTTCCTGTTGAACCGTCCAACTCATGCCAGCATGGAAAACGGGAATTAAATAGTAATAATAATGATGATGATGATGATAATGATACACACATACATCCAGTATGTAAGATATCCCGATATTTATACAACGTATATAAAAAAATGTGTTCATTTATTTAAAACATAAATTAATCTATAATATTTATTAAGATATTCTGCAAATGTTGAAAATTTCCTGTTCACTTCAAGCCCCCAAGTTAAAAGTGGTCTGCTCATTCATGTGTCTTGAAAATTACTATCTTCCTTAGATCTATGTAATGCAACTGAGTTCCATGTGGCCGAAGTATTGTTTTGAAAGGTTTACTAAAGAAACACTGTCTGAGGCAGATCTGCCTAAAAATCGTTCAATGTACTTCGACAAAACATAATAGCTAACGTAAGTACCCTTTTTTTTCGTAATGTTTACTTAATTATTTAATGATTGGTAACTTTAATGTTTACACAAGGTGCTCCGTTGCTATTTGCGGTGTTTATGTTACCCATAGATAAGGACAAAATATATATAGTTGCGGGGATTAAACGATTAAAGATCTGATTTATCATCTAATTCTATTATAAATCGACATTTAAATATATGAATCACAGTATAAGTTCTCTTTCGTAAGTAGTTCAAAGTCAGTGAAGTGGAAAATTTTAAATCTCGCAATTAACACGAAGGTATTGATTTCTTTCAATGTCCATCTTTTCATGATCAAAGGGCGTTGTAATTAATTAAATCAAATACTCCGACAGTAATTAACTATTACTATACTACTGTTAAGATTTAATGAGCTATTGGAAGCTGAAGTATCGAGCCAGGTACCATAACTTCCCCAATCCCGGCTTTTGACCTTTCTAACCATTTCCACTGACTTCTCTTGATCGATGCGAAACATCGAGGGGAAAGAAACCTTTCTGCAGTCGATCGACCTGCTAGAAGTAACAGTCAGATATCTCAAATCACATTTTACTGTCTTAACAGAAAGATGACACATTTGAAACTACTGTGATGGGAAAACTAGATCTGCCTGAAATGGGTGGATTTTCAGAGCCGACCTATAGCTAAGCAACAGCTTCTCGTGGTGATAAAGCTTACTTCTTATCTGTAATTTTCAATAAAAGACATTTTCATAACAAAAGGAAATCGATACAGGAAACATCTGTGATGCATTATTATTTTCTTTTATTGTTTAATGTTTGCGACGATTAAATCTCATTGCTAATTTCAAACCACTTATATAACATAATTACACTGAAAAATTGTGTCGAAGTGTTGCGTTTTAAAGAGATTAACATTCCAGATATAATTATTGCTTCTAAAAAATTTTTGTCTTTGTCTTTCAGACGATTTTGTTTCCCAGTTTTTTTTTTGTTTTTTTTTCATAAACCCACGCTGCCATGAATTATATAGTTTTTAAATATCATTTTCCCTTGAATCTATGCTGCGTGTATTTTGCGGTTCGATTAATATAGTCAAAATTAATTAATTATTTCCAGTATCTCCAAGGTTTTTGAGACCAGCGGCATCACCATCACAATAGCTATTAATGTTGATTCCCCAGATCAATTCTGGTGAAGTGATGTTTTTTTTTTAATTATTTTGTAATGTTAATGAAGATATGTATTCTAGGCTATGATGCGTAGCTGAGATTCAGTAACTCTGAAGAATTACTCTTTAAGTCCTGATCGCTCTTAAGTTACAGTTCAAAACTCCTGTACTTAACGTCAAATTGTAATTCAATGAGTTGAAAGTAAATGTCGTCTGCCATTTCTACCAAAGCCTTTGACTTTTACTTGTTTCAGTCATTGGACTGGGGCCTAGCTGGGGCACTGCCTAGAAGGGCTTTATTTGAACAAATTGACAGCAGTGGTGGGAGACAAACACAAAGACACATACACGTACACATGCACATACATACATACTGGACTTCTTGCAGTTTCCATCCACCAAATCCACTTACAAGGCTTGGGTGAGCCGAGGGCTATAATAGAAGACGTGCTTAAGTCGCCACACAGTGGGACTGAACCTGAAACCATGTGGTTGGGAAGCTTCACATCACCACTTAGCCCTTGGTTGGCTTTAGAAGAGTTCATTATTATTGCAAACATCTGGGCCAGTCTCATTGGTTACAATGAATAAATCAGATGATTGAAAATGATTTTTTTTTTCCTATTATACAAATCAAAGAGACGTACTTGTTGGCTTGAGACTAATGAAGTTAATGGAGCTGATGTGTTCCCAATACATTTCTATTAATAGACATAGCTATGACTCAACAATATATATATATATACATACACTACTACTTTCCTGATATATATAATACATATATTATGCATCATATATATAATATATGTGTGTGTGTGTGTGTGTGTGTGTGTAATAGATTACATAGCTGGTGCTGTCATGTATGCGTCTTGTCCCTACCTTTGAAACGTGGAGTAGATAAAACAGGGAACAACTGATGAAGGGAATGTTCTTTACATTACATTTCTCGTTTCTCTATTTATTTCTTTCATTGTTTGAAAAAAAGTTTGTTTTCTGTGTCTGTTTTATGTTCTCGTTTCTCTTATTGTTCACGTTTTTCTGATGTCCTGTACCCATATATGCATGTATATATAATGTGTGTGTGTTTATGTATATATATATATATATATATATACATCTATGAGTATGATTCTTTGTGTTTGTTCCCCTCACTGCTTTACAGCTGATGTTAGTTTGTTTACATCCCCAAGCAGTTTGACAAAAAGGGGCCAATTGAATAAGTATCAGGCTCGGGGAAAAAAATAGGTACTAGGGTGGATTCTTTCAATTGGAACCCTTCAAAGCAGTGCTCCAAAATGGCTGCAGTCTAATGATTGAAACAAGTAATATATATATATATATATATATATATATATATATACATCTACACACACACACACACACACACATATACATACATTCATCTCTGGTACCCCACTAATAGCTATGTGTACTAACAGATAAATGTAATCCTCCAATACTACCCGATTAATAGATATGGCTATACTTTAATTCCCCTCCCAATAAATATGTCTACATGTCCCTTTTCTCACTTCTCTTATCTCTGAATAATTGAACTAAGGCTGACTTTGTTTTCTCTTCTTCAGATTGGTTTGTGTTATGTTGGAAGAACTGTTACAGTATGAGGTATCTGAATACCTACATCTGCCAGTCTGGCTCTTGCTTCTGGCAATTATTTCATTCACTTATCTCAGCAGATTTTGGATGAAGCAAACCAAAACTAAGGTAAAGTAAGATTCATATACATCAGTAGTCCTCAACTGGGAGTCTGTATAACTCTTGGGGGTCCATATAAGATTTTGTGCTTAAAATCTGTGTGCAATAAATTGGTTTTGCTTCTACAATAAATCAAATATTAAAAAAATTTTTATACAATTTCTAATAATACGAGGGGGTGCTGAAAAGTTCCTGGCTTTAAGGGTATCATGAAAGGCCTGGTTGGAAGCCCAACATTCCAAAATCTTTTACATGGCTTAGAAAAACTGAAGGGCTGCTGCAATAAGTGTGTAAATATGAGAGGGGGAATATGTTGAATAAAATCATAATTAAAATGATCCTGCTGTATTTTCTTTTACCCAAAGTCAAGAGCTTTTCAGCACCCCTTCATATTTAATTATAAAAATGATAGGATGTTTTTAAACATTGAATGGTTATGGATGCCCACCAGAATTACATAAGAATCCAAGGAGTCAATAGGTAGAAAAGGGGTTGAGAACCACTGATATACAGCATTATTGTTTGAATCTATGAGTACACTTCCTTTTTGTTAATAGCTCCCCATGCCATGTGGCTCATAAGACTTCCACTCTCTCTCTCTCCATGTTGTCCAGTTGATGGCTGTGGTTCACATCTCGTTCCACATTCCCCATGCACCAGCCAGCTTCTCTTTTTTCAACTGTTCTTCTCCAAGCGTTCTGTGCGTCCTTCTTCCTTCAGGGGACCATGTTGTGGCTATCATACAGTCATTGTTGGCATCTTTCCTCAAGAGCGAGTACACTTTAGCATGTGTTAGTTGGTCTAACTAACTACACCCACTGAAAGATGCAAAAGCAAGTGGCCACACGGTTTTGTGTTCACAGCTTGCTAATTAGCAGAACCATTTTTTTTTTTCCAGCCGTAAACATAAAATTATGTTGCATCTGCAAGGGGTACAACCTGCCTGCTAAAGCACATTCCAGTGTTCAAAGGGTTAGCACTCACAGTGGAGGCATATGGCCGAGTGGTTAGGGTGTTGGACTCATGATTGTAAGACTGTGGTTTCGATTCCTGGACTAGGTGATGCATTGTGTTGTTGAGCAAAACACTTCATTTCATATTGCTCCAGTCCACTCAGCCAGCAAAATTGAGTAATCCTGCAATGGATATGTGTCCTATTCTTTATTTTTATATTCCCAGGTTGCAGAGGTTAAAGAATCCGTGGAGAAAACCATTTCCAAAGATTGCAAAACTGAGGTCAAAGAATGGAAGAGATCGTTACACATTCTCTATGGATCTCAAACTGGACATTCAAAGGTAATGTATTAAGCAGCTTACATTATTATTTATTATTATTATTATTATTACTCAAGTTCCACCGAGGTCGACTTTGAGATAAATTAAGTACCAGTAAGACACTGGGGTCGATGTAGTCAACTAGTCCCCTCCCACAAATTTCAGGCTGTGTGCCTTTAGTAGAAAGGATTATTATTGTTAAGCTGGCAGAATCGTTAGCATGCTGGGCAAAATGCTTAGCGGTATTTTACCTGTCGCTACGTTCTGAGTTCAAATTCTGCCAGGGTCAACTCTGCTTTTCATTCTTTCGAAGTCGATAAATTAAGTACCAGTGAGACATTGGGGTCAACTAGTCCCCTCCCACAAATTTCAGTCCATGTGCCTTCAGTAGAAAGGATTACTATTATGATGATGGTGCATGACCTAGTGGTTAGGGTGTTGCACTCATGGTGTATTGTATTTTCGAGCAAAAACTCATGTCACGCTTCTCTGTGATCACTTCAACATCTGACATGTGGTACACCATGTACCTGTTCAGGCAACGTTGATTTGATGGCGGGAGCGAGCTAAGGTACAGCACAAAGATTTGACCACTATAGACAAATAATTTATGCAGGCCATAGGTGTGGCTGTGTGGTAAGAAGTTTGCTTCTCAACCACATGGTTCCAGGTTCAATCCCATTGCATTGCACCATGGGCAAGTGTCTTCTACTGGAACCATGTTATTTTGGAAAGGTATGTAAAATTTGCATCTAGCTTAGATTTCTGTCAATATCTTTTTTTTACTTTTCTCTTTTTTGCACATATATGTATTTAATTCTAATTTTCTTAAAATACATTTTTCATGATATTATTAAGAAGTTTGATTGTTATTCTTTGTAGACTTTGGCCGAAAGCCTTGCTCAAAATGCTGAGCAGCAGGGTGTTCAAGTAGAAGTGTTGAATATCAAAGACTGTGACCCTGAGGACCATATAAAACAGTTTGTAAGTTTGACTGCTCTTTTCACTTTTACCCTTTTTGTTACCGTATTTCTGTCGAAAGACTATGCCTTTGTTGCAATAAGTTTGGAAAGTAACAAAGAATTTAGTGAAATAACTTTGTCATTATTAAGCTGGCGTTTAAAACAAGTAAACAAACTAACATATATAGAGGAAGAGAAACGACGAGAGAGAAAATTGCGACCACAACAACCAAGGCCTCCACCACGGATCCCTTGTGAACTTTGCAACAGACTCTTCCATGCAAGAATTTACCTCGTTAGTCATCAGCGGCATAAACACAGTCAGCGGGGAAGAAGTGGTCAAGAAGAAACCAAATGAATTATTGGACCGACGATAAAACATCACTGCTGCCGCCGGAGTTGTTGGCGTTAGGAAGGGCATCCAGCTGTAGAAACTCTGCCAGATCAGATTGGAGCCTGGTGTAGCCATCTGGTTCACCAGTCCTCAGTCAAACCGTCCAACCCATGCCAGCATGGAAAGCGGACGATAAATGATGATGATGATGATATATATATATATATATATATATATACACACACATGCATATATACATGCACACACACACACATATATATATATATATATATATATGAGTGGTTGTGTGGTAAGAAGCTTGCTTTCCCAACCACATGGTTCCGGGTTCAGTCCCACTGCATGGCACCTTGGGCAAGTGTTTACTATAGCTTCGGGCCGACCAAATGCAAAGCAGACTTCTTAATCACAACTTTTCTTGAACCTGGCTGGTTTTGAAATCAAATATCTAGGGACTGTAAATCCAAGACTTCTTATTTCAGCCAAACCAAACATAAAAACATGTATATTTTAATCTTTCACTGTTATCTCTATTGTATTCTGTCTATTTTTTCAAATATACAGAAATCTCCTGACCGCATTTATGTGATAGTTATCTCCACCTATGTGCAAGGCTCCCCACCAGATGATGCTGTCTGGTTTTATAAATGGCTGAAGGAGACAGCTGTTGATTTCCGTGTTCAGAAGAACTTCCTAGAAGGAATGATATATGCAGTATTCTCTCATGGCAACTCAGAGTACAAAGAAAATTTTTCTGTGGTGAGTATTGTGATCAGACTGCTGTTTATTTTTCCTTGATTTGTTTTTCAGATTATAATCTGTGAGTGTTGTTTTGTCTGTCTGTCTGTCTGTAGATATACATATTTTTGTATTTTCATCCAATGCCATTTCTCCATGTGAGTGGCTTGAAAAATTGTTAAGATTTTTTCTTAACATGAAACCAATGATAGCCTTAATGCACAAATAAAGAAATTTTATCCACTTATGTTGTGTTGAAGACTCATTCTCATTCTTCAACATTTACGTGTGTATATATATATATATATATATATATATATATATATATATATATATATAAATTCAAATTACGATAAACGTAAACAAACAAACAAAGTTTGCTTTTAGAGGCGTTGAGATGTCTTAGAAAGTTAAAGAAGTGATTTTAAATTCTCGACCGCATGATAATGCTAATAATATAGCCTGAACAAGATAAACTACCCCTATTTTGCAGTACAGGGTTGTGAGTTCGAGTCCACAGCTAACCACCTACACTTTTTTCTGCAAAATAGGGGTAATTTATCCTGTTCAGGCTATATATATATATATATATATATACACACACACACACACATACACGCAAGTGTACATGTTATTTATTTACTTTTTATTAGGTTGGCAAAAACATTGACGATTGGCTTCACCAGTTGGAAGCTAACCGAATCCTGCCGGTGGGTATTGGAGATGAGGACACTACCCAGAGTTCACATGGGGGTGAGTTGAGTTTTATCTTTCTTTTCTGACACATTTTTTTTCCCCCATGTTGTTGGCTGGTCTTGATGAGTTCTCTTACAGAAACCCTATATTATACACACATGCACGCACACGTGTGTGTATACATAAATTTACATAAAATTTGATGGGATGTTTTAATTTAAATTACATTAACCCTTTTGAGACCAGCTCACCTGAAACCATCCTTGTCTCTATGATACAAACCACCCACTATTTTAAAGCGATCTAAATTAAAACCTTCCTTCAAAATTTCATGTTAATTTAAGCTCCAAATACCAGCTTAATGGTTATAAAATTATTTTATAAACTTCATCATTTTCAAAATTAATTAAAACAAATCTAGTGTATTTCATTAGAATTATGGTAACAAAAGAGTTCCCTATTGTTACCTACTCAAACCGATGCTGTCCCTGGTTCCATGATACAAACTCTCTGTTGTAAAGTGATCTAAATTTCATGCTAATTCAAGTTCCAAACACCAGATTGATAATAACAATATTATTTCACTGAGTTCTTCATTATTTTCAAAATTAATAGAAACAAGATGATGTTTGGAACATAAAATAGCATGAAATTTTAATGGAAAGTTCTAAATATAGAACACTTTAAATTAGGAAATTTGTGCCAAAGATCCAAAGGCAGTCTCAGGCAGGTTGGTATCAAAAGGTTAAAATTATTTACTGTAATAGTTGTTTACTTGTTGTTGTTGTTGTTGGTTACAGGTCTGACAGAAGACTTCAATGCCTGGAATAGGAAGTTCTGGAAGAAGAGTATTCCATTACTGAAAGGTGGCACTCTGCCAGTAGAATCCAATAAGTGTTGTAAAGAGACATGTGAGAAGAAATGCTGTGATAAAGACAACAGTTCTTCAAACCAAGAGGTTTGTCACATTGACATTTTAACTTTTTATTTCTTTTCACATTCTTGCATTCACCCCACCAGCAGTAAATTGGCCCAGGTGTTAGAAGGTTGGGATCGAATGCCTTGTGATGTTTGTCCTGGCTCTTTGCTTGCTGAGGTCTGTTTATCTACTTTTTGATATTACTGAGGTTGATTCTTTCTCTATGTCTCTCTCTCTCTCTCTCTCTTTCCCTTCTCCCTGTCTCTCTTTTTCCTCTTTCTCTCTCCATCTCTCTCTGGAAGAAATCAACTGTGATTAGATCTAGAGAGAGATGTTGGGGGTCCACTTGGTTTAAAAATGCCCAAATCCTGTCATATGTCACAACAATGTCCCTTATACTTTCATCAAGAGATAAAGACCCTGTGAAAAGTATGTATTATTATGTTAAAATCTTGAAGGAAAATTGCTCCTAAATTGTTATGTCAGTCCCCTAGAGGGAGCCACTATAATTGCTCATCCTGCTAAAAATAGCAGTCAAATCTCAATTCATACTTGTGTTGTCTCTAAAATAAAATAGCCACAAGGCATTGGTCAGGGTCTGGGGCCATAGTAGAAGGCACTTGCCCTAGGTGCCACACAGTGGGGCTGAACCCTAACCGCATGATTGTAATGCAAACCTCTTCAATTTTTTAAAAATTAGGTACTGATGGAGACATCAAGTGAAGAGGAGGAAGAAGACGGAGACAATGTAGAAAGCTCAGGGTCGTTACCTGTCACTCAGTCTAATGGATTGGTTGACCTTGAAGATCTCGGCAAAGTCATGAAAAATGTCAAGAAAACCAAGGTAAGTGTTTTGTTTGGAGACAAATAAGGAAATGAATGTTTGTGGGTAAAGATAGAGATGATTGCCGACAATACAAATTAATTAATCTGAGTGAGAATGCACAATGACTGAACAGGTAGTTGGTGCTATGACTTTAAGTCCATCATCACCATCATCATTTTTTGGCCATGATTATGATTTCAAGTGAAATCGAAATTGTAGTTGTAGACAGTGCTGCCTGACTGGCACCTGTGCTGGTGGCACGTAATAAGCACCATTTGAGTGTGGGTCAATGCTACTGCTGCCTGACTGGCTCCCCGTGCTGGTGGCACGTAAAAAGCACCATCCGAACGTGGTCGATGCTAGTGCCACCGGACAGGCTTCCGCACCAGTGGCACGTAAATCACACCCACTACACTCGAAAAAGTGGTTGGCATTAGGAAGGGCATCTAGCTGTCGAAACCGTGACAGATCAGATTAGAGTCTGAGAGAGAGAGAGAGACAGGTAGATGTATATATAGATAGAGAGATAGGTAGATAGATAAATAGAGAAAGAGAAAGATAAATGATAGAAAATGGGATGAACAACATTTTTTATTTAAAATCACTACAATTGTTTTGACAAGCTTTGCCTAGCATACTACAAGGTTTTTACATTAATCTTATTTAATTATATATATATATATATGATGGAATTCTTTCAGTTTCTGTCAACCAGATCCAATCGTAAGGCTTTGGTTGGCACGGAGCTATAATAGCAAGCACTTGGCCAGTTTGCCATGTTGTATTCTGAACCCAGAACCACATGGTTGGGAAGTGAACTTTTTAACCACACAGGCATACACCATTTGAACACATCTGTAATATTTTGTTATTTTCTTCAACAGACAAAGCTAAAGCTTAACGGCTACATTGTTTCAACAAATAAACAGACCAAGAACGAGGAACCTAAACCAATGATTACAGAGATTTTCAAGAAATCCTTAGAGAAGCAGGGCTACAGTTTAATTGGGACACATTCAGGTGTGAAGCTGTGCCGATGGACAAAGGTATGTCTTTGAAACGAAGCCTGGGTTGATTGGATTTATATTAGTCATGTATTGTATCACATTTCATGAAAATGATTGTGTTGGTTCTGGCATATCTCATACAGATGCATGTCTTTATTTCCCATTCCAACACTTCTCTCTTTCTCGCTGCCCTCTTTTCTAAGTCTCTTCTTTGAATCTACATTGTTGCAGTCGATGCTACGAGGTCGTGGTGGCTGTTATAAACACACATTCTATGGGATCGAGAGCCACAGGTGTATGGAGACCACGCCCAGTTTAGCTTGCGCCAATAAATGTGTCTTCTGTTGGAGGTAAGTTAAAACTTTTGTTTACTCCATTTATAAGCTCAGTATTCATAGGGTGGTGAAGCTGCATGGCTCAGCAGTTAGAGCATCCGGCTTACAATCATGAGGTAGTGAGTTCAATTTCTGGACCAGGCTGTGTGTTGTGTTCTTGAGCAAGACACTTTATTTCGCGTTGCTCTAGTTCATTCATCTGTAGAAATGAGTTGTGACGTCACTGGTGTCAAGCTGTATTGGCCCCTTTGCCTTTCCTTTGGCTAATATCGGTGGTGTGGAGATGGGAGGCTTGTATGCATGGGCAACTGCTGGTCTTCCATAAATAACCTTTCCTGGACTTGTGCCTCAGAGGGGAAAATTTCTAGGTGCATAGTCACGCATGACTGAAGAGAGTCTTTACTCTATTCATGGCTGAATTGTTCAGGAGTTTGCTTCCCAACCATGTCGTGTGAGGTTCAGTTCTACACAGTGGGACTGTACCCAAGATCACATGCTTGAGAAGCAGGCTTGGCTGTGTGGTAAGAGGTTTGCTTTCAAACCACATGGTTCTGGTTTCAGTCTCAATGTGTGGCACTTTGGGCAAATGTCCAATACTATAGCCCCAGGCTGACCAAAACCTTAGAAGACTTTTAGCGAGATTGAACCTGAAACCTTTTGGTTGTGAAGTGAACTTCTTAACCATACAGCCGTGCCCATATCTCTTTACCTTCAGAATTATTTTGTTTCATTTCAAATGAAATTTGCTCTGAAGAATTACCTCCCTTGGATAACATTTCCCTTTTTGCAACGTAAATGTTTTTGTTTGACGAACTGCCTTGAAGCAGTAGCAAATAAAAAGATTTTGAGTAAAAGAAAAAAAATGGATCTGTGTGTTGTGAGTTGGTTTGGTAGATGGAAGCTGAAAGAAGCCTGTCGTATATATGTATGTATGTATCTGTGTGTGTGTCTTTCTGACTGTGTTTGTCTCACCAACACTGCTTGACAACCGTTGGTGGTGTGCTTGCATCCCCATAACTTAGTGGTTCGGCAAAAGAGACTGATAGAATTAGGGCCAGGCTTAGAAAAGAAGTACTGGGGTCGATTCATTTGACTAAAAATTCAAGGTTGTGTCCCAGCATGGCCACAGTTTTATGACTGCAACAATTTTAAAAGATAAAAGTTAATGAAAGAGTTAATCCTTTTGATAGCCACCACCCTGGGGCTACTCTTGGTTCGATGATGCAAGCTTTCTTTTTCAAAGTGAACTAAATTAAAAACTTTCATCAAAATTCCATCTTAATTTATGTTCCAAACAGCATCTTATCAATGACAAAATTCATCATCATCACCATCATTTTGCATCTGCTTTCCATGCTGGCATGGGTTGGACGGTTTACCTGGAACTGGTAAGCTGGAGAGCTGCACCAAGTCCCAGTGGAAGATATTTTAATACATTCTTCATTAATTTCAAAATTAATTAATTAATTGAAACGAGCACATTTTATCTCAACAGAAGTATGATTAGAAAAGGGTTAACTTTTCTGCATAAACTGCGCAGAAATACAACAAAGTTGATATTGGCTCACAACGACTCTTTTACTGCTGTTGCTATCCTGTCTGATTGTTTTGTCATCTTTATTCTCTTGTAGACATCATACAAACCCTGTCGGTACAGAATGGCGCTGGCTAATGGATGATCCTGAATATATTTTCAATGGGGCCATTGCAAATCACACCAAGATGATAAAGCAGTTTAGAGGTAAGAGAAACTCATTGGTCTTACTCAACTTACACTCCACACACCAAGCAGTTAAGTGGTGGATAAGCTATTGAAGTCATCCATTTTTACATATATACATACATATATATATATATATATAAAAATCATCATAAATATACAGGGATTAGCATTGAGTTGCTTCTCCAACATACTGAAAATTTAGAAATAGTAGTCAAAGAACTACTGATTCTAAACTACAAATTTTTCTCTAAACGGATGGCGATATTTATGGCACACATAGAACAAAAAACTGGAGGGAAAAGCATAAACAAAACAAGTCTTTAGTTAATTGGATACGATCGTTTCATGGTTAAGAGAATGAAAATTTCTCTATTCCAAATCTTCAGTCCAATATTCTGATAAATTTGAAAGTGTCTCTAAAAAAATTCACGGTAATTTATATTTTATATTTATATTTTTATATTTGATTTTATATTTTATATTTATATATATATATATATATATATATATATATATATATATATATATATATATAAACAATGGGAAGTTTCAATTTCAATCTATAAAGCTTACTCACAGGTCATTAGTCTGCCTGGGAATACAGTACGAGACACTTGCCTAAGGTACCACATAGCTTTGAGCCAGAAACAATATGGTTAGGAAGTTTTTTACTTAACCACACAGCCATGTCTGTATGTTCTATAAAAGTGCCTGAGTGTATGGGATTGAGTATTTAGCAATCCATTTAAGAGCATACGTGTTGTTATACGAAAGTGTTTCAGTGTGTAAACCTGTTTGTTTTAATTCTTTACTGTGTTTTAGTCATCACTGTGATGTTTCCTTTTTTCCTCTATGCAAGGTGTACCTGGCGTATTACCTGAACGCTTTAACGAAGGTATGTCACCAAAGCACTGCGCTTTATCATTGGTCGGAGAACCAATCATGTATCCGGAAATCAATAAATTTATTGATCTCCTTCACAACAAAGGGATCTCAACCTTCCTTGTAACCAATGCTCAGTTTCCAGATGCAATACAGTAAGGATTGTTTTTTATTGTTAATGTTTTTTAAGCCTTTAACATTTAAACCAGTCATAACCGGCCCAAAATATTCTACCTGTTTTATATTCCAACTGGCCGTATCTGGCCTCTCACACCTACCCAACATTGTCATTGTAAAAATATACAATCACATCCTCGAAATCTCAAAGCTACAAGATAATGCATGATTAATTCAAAACAGGGTGAATAGATAAGCATTATATACGACAGAGAAATCTGAATGCTAAAGGATTTAAGTAGCCGGATCTGGCCTCTCGCACCTACTTGACAATGTCATTCAAAACATAAACAATCACATCCTCGAAATCTCAAAGCTACAAGATAATGCATGGTTAATTCAAAACAGGGTGAATAGATAAGGATTATACACGACAGAGAAATCTGAATGCTAAAGTGATAAGTCCTTATCATTCAGATTACTGTGTCACATGCTTCTTTACTCACGTTGTTTTGATTTGATTATTCATTATCTTGTAGCTTTGAGATTTTGATGAGGCAACTGTTAATTTTTAGGATGATATTGTCTACCAAGCAGACCTGCTCCCTCTACCCAAAATTACTGACCTTGTGCTAAAATTATTATTATTATTATTATTATTATTATTATTATTATTATTGTTATTATTATGTTTCAGTAATTTGATACCTGTTACTCAGCTCTATGTCAGCGTTGATGCAAGTAATAAAGAAAGCCTTAAGAAAATAGACCGTCCACTCTTCCGTGATTTCTGGCAGCGTTTTCTGGACAGCCTTCAGGCATTGGCAGAGAAGAAACAGCGTACGGTGTATCGACTAACTCTGGTTAAGGGCTGGAATACTGATGAAATTGAAGCTTACGCCGATCTTGTTGATTATGGTAAACCTGATTTTATTGAAGTCAAGGTAAGGAATTTAAGAATTCTTTTTGTTGTATGAGGGTGTGGGGGAAAGTTCCTGGCTTTAAGGGTATCGCAAAAGGCCTTGTTAGAGGCCAACCATCTGAGTTCTTTTATAGGGCTTAGGAAAACTGAAGGACCACTGCAATAAGTATTTAAGGGTACAGCTCATTTTTTCCAGCTGAGTCGACTGGAATAATGTGAAATAAAATGTTTTGCTCAAAAACTCAGTATGCTACCAGGAATCGAACTCAGGACATAATGATCATGAGCTCAATACTCTAACCATTAAGCTACCTGTCATGCACACACACACACACACACCACAATCAGACATATCATTGACACACACACACACACAGAAAATCACAATGCATTTCTTCAGGGTCTTTACATTCTAAGTTCAAATCACTGTCCCCTTCATCCTTTTGGGGTTGATAAAATGTTTCTAGTAATTTCAATTCCGTTTCACATTGTTTCATTTCAACTGTACAACTCTGGAGCATTTTTTTTTTTTTTTTTCTCTGTGTGTGTCTGATTTTTACTTATTGGAGAGAGAAATATTTTGCTGTTTCAGGGTGTTACTTACTGCGGTGAATCGAAGGCCTCTACATTAACCATGAAAAATGTGCCGTGGCATGAGGAGGTGTGTGGATTTGTACAGCAGCTTGCTGACCTCCTTCCCGACTATGAGATCGCTTGTGAACACGAGCATTCCAATTGCTTGCTGGTTGCTAACAAAAAGGTAAGTGTTTGCATGACATCAGTTCTGTCGATCTGTGAGTCATTACTGATAAATCTTACTCTGTACTCTCACTTATATCTTCTGGTATTAATCAGTTGAGTGATGTCTCTCTCACATAATAATGGGCTCTGGTATGTTTCCTGTTATCCTTTTGCACTCAGATTACTTTGATGAATGTAATGCTTTATTTATTCACATTGTTTAGAATTAATAATGCAATCTCTCTGAGATTTCAATGCTGTCATTGTTTATTTTTAGAATGACATTGTAGGGTAGGTGTGAGAGATCAGATTTAGTCAGTTTAAAGATAAAACAGAGTTAAATATTCTATCTGTTTTATGTTCAAACTGACCAAATCTGATCTCTCAAAATTGTTGACCTTCTGCCAAAATAAGAAAAGATTATTATTATTATTATTATTTAAATTTATTTTAGTTCAAAGTGAATGGTGAATGGTGGACTTGGATTGATTATGAGAAATTTCATGAATTGGTACAGAATAGAAAGAATAACAGTGAAATGATATTTACTGCTGAGGACTATATGGCCAAGACCCCAGACTGGGCTGTCTATGGGGCCAAAGAACATGGATTTGATCCTTCAGATAAACGGTTTTTCCGGAAAAAACAAAAAGATATATCTGGATGCTGAAAGGAGTCTGTGAAAAAAAAAAAAAAATCACAAAAGTCAAACATTGATTAAAAAATTATTTAAAAATGAATTAAAAAAATTTTTTAAGTAAATAAAAATATATATATTTCTTTTGAATAAAAAACAATAAAAAAACCAAAAAGAAAATTCCAACTTTTGGTCAGTCATTAATGAATGTATCAATCAATTTGTCTTAATACCATGTCATGTAGCCAACATGTCTCTCTCTCGAATAAGTACCAATCTTAAAAAAAAAGTGCTGGGGTCAATTCATTTGGCTAAAAATTCAAGGCAGTGCCCCAGCATGGCCACAGCCTGAAACAAGTAAAAAATAAAAGATTTTAATTAAAAAAAGAACAACAACACTGATTTTTGATAAAGAAAATTTTATTCTTTTTGTACACGAAAAAAAGCATACTGTCGTTACTATGAACGACAAAACATTGAGAAGGTTTGAATGTTATTGTTCTGGGTGTAACTGTAGTAGCAATTAATGTATGGTTATCTACTTGCTGTGCTACTGACTTCTAGTGTCTTTTGTGCTCTGACTGTTCCATTATCTTTGTAGTGTCAGCTGCTGTTTGCTGTCTCTGTTGGTCATCTCTTATGGTGTCTGTCAGTGTTGTCTCCCAATGCTCTCTTCATGCTCTTTGTCATGTAGCCAAGGTGTGTCGAATTTATACTGATGGCTCAGAAGGAAGTGAGTCAAAAGATGAAATTGTTGCTGGAACCTTTTTCATGCAAAGTCGTGATTGGTTAGAATTTTTTTATCACGTGGATAATATAGCAAATTGCAACGCCTGACTGGTAAATATTCCTGCTGCACACACATGCATACAATGTCCATAGCAAAGGTGTGAAGCTCAATGGTTGCAGCTTTTGGGCTTACAATTGTACGATCATTGGCTTGATTCCCAGATCAGGTGGTACACTTTCCCCTTGAGCAAGGTGTTTCATTTCATGTTACTCCTGTGTAACATCCTGTTGACAAATATGTATGTAAATGGTAGGTGTGTGTACGTGTATATATATATATATATATATAATACATTACTGGCTCTGTCTGTTATGACGTCGAGGGTTCCAGTTGATCCGATCAATGGAACAGCCGGCTTGTGAAATTAACATGCAAGTGGCTGAGCACTCCACAGACACACATACCCTTAACATAGTTCTCAGGGAGATTCAGCGTGACACAGAATGTAACAAGGCCGACCCTTTGAATTACGGGTACAACTCATTTTTGCCAGCTGAGTGGACTGGAACAATGTGAAATAAAGCATCTTGCTCAAGAATACAATACACCGCCGGGAATCGAACTCAGGACCTTACTATCATAAGCCAGTTACCTTAACCACTAAGCCATGTGCCTTCACTTGTGCGTGTGTGTGCATATATATATACACACACACACAGTGGCCTAGTGGTTAGGGTGCTCCACTCATGATTGTTAGATTGTGGGTTTGGTTCTCAGACTATGCGGCACGTTGTGTTTTGAGTAAAGTATCCATTTCAAATTGCTCCAGTCCACTTTTCGATCAGAGAGGGTGGGCATGTTGGCCTAGCCTGCTGGAGTGGCGTTGTTCAATGGCTAAAATAATGCAAAGCGCATTGTGAGTAGTGATGTGTATCAGTCTGGTCGTTTACGTGATATATACAATATATATATATATATATGAATAACTGTAAGATCCAAGGATCGAGGTGTAGGAAGAAAGTAAGCTTCAAGCAATCCGTAGTAAATATTAAAAAATCAACTTTCGGGAACAAGAATGGTTTATTGAGGTGGAACACTGTGGATCGAATCTTCCGTGTCATGTTCCTCCTTGCGACAACGTAAACTTTCATTTAATCAGAATACTCTTGGCCTGACTAGTAGCCTGCGGTATAAACCTCACTTGGATACTCTCCCCTTCCAAGGTTCCGCTTGCTATAAAACATATGTAGCCTGGATCTTATCTACTCCATTCCTTAACTCATATATATACACACATACGTATATATATATATATATATATATATATATTCATACATATATATGTATGCATATATATGTGTGTGCATGTGTATATATACATATACATAGTTATATATATGTATATATACGCAAACGTACATGTTATATATATATATATATACACAAGATTCACACTGAAAGCAGAACCGGGGAAGTTGATATGACCAACTAAAACTCTTGCTGGCAGGGCTCCAGCATGGTCGCAATACAGTGACTGAAATCAATAAAAGAAAATAGAAAAAATATGTAGAGACAGAAGACGACGCTTCTAAAAATCTTGTTTACTTTTGAAGATTTATGAAAAGAAATTTATTGCGAACGGTTAAATTTGAAAACTTCTGTATGTATATTTCTTAGCAATCACAAACACATCTTGAAAGGAGCGCTCCAGTATGGCCGTAGCTGTGGAGGCTGAAACGAAGTGAAAAACCTATTGTGCCCCGGTGTAAGAGATATATTCATTGCGATGGTATTCTTTTCCACCCAACTTTAGGGGAGGCAGGTGTAAGTGTTCATATGGGTCCCCATAGTAGTCTGGATTGAACTGACCCCATTTGGGTTTCTGGAGTCCAACATCGTTGACCAAACTTAAATTTGACGACCCCGTGAAGAACTGCATTGTAGGCATTGGGACTGAGGTTTCTTTAGGCATTACCTCTCCACTAATGGAGACGAACTGATCGTGCAAGCGGCTGGTAGGTTTGGAGGGTCTTTCGTAGTGGTAGTTCATGGCTTTGTAGTTGGCTGTGATAAAAAATAAATGGAGTTATTAGCGCGTTCGAGCAATAGATATGTGTGTGAATGAGAAAAGAAGAGAGATGGAGAGATAAAAAAAAATGGGGAAAGTGAGAGATAAAATTTAGGGAAGACATAGAAAATAACTCTGTACTAAAATTCAACATTCGGTACTGTACAACTAAGATTTTTGATAATACAGGGTGTCCACAAAGTCTGGGTACATGGGGATTAACACATACTCGTTAAAACATATAATAAATGCCAAACCTCGTCGGATATTGTTGATTTTCCTGTTGAACCAATGGACGTGATGCGATGTAGCTCGAGGGCTTAACCAGTCGGGGTGGTCAGCTGACCATTTTTGCCAACCCCTCTGAAATAAAAGTGTCAATATCTTCAATAAATAAGGATTTCTTAGAATTAATTAATTAATTAAAAAAAAAAAAATTCAGATTGGTTTGGAGGTTAACGTGGTCGATTTTCGTTTTGGATAGAGGAATATTGTGGGAATTATATATATAGAGAGAGGGTGAGATAAGAGAAGAAAAGAAAGAGAGAAGGAGAACAAAGAGAAGGGAAGGGATGAAACGAGAGAGGAGGAGAGAGATGGAAGGGGAAACGAAGTCCGTCGTTATAAGAAAGTGGAATATGGAGAGGAAGAGCAGAGAGAGTGATGGCAGTTCGGAAATAAGAATTAATCCTAATTTACAAAGGCCATAGGCACCACCCCTTCCTCCACACCCAACAAATGAAACGTAAAGTCCATAGCCAAAACAAAAAACAATGGAATGGAATATTACTGCCATATCTTGGGCAGTGCTGCGGTGTACTCAGATATTCTAGATCACGTCCACCTAAAGGTAATCGGACTTATTGGTGTGAAGTCATTCACAGACATATACTCTGATATTTGACCCATTGGCTTGCTCTCTCCTTCTACCATTGCTGCTTCCACGACAATAGCATCTCCTCTTCGGAACTGGCTGGTCTCATGTCACTAAATACCAGTCCCGATATCTACAAATTTCACCAATGGAATTACGGACAGATTATACATTACTGTATTTACTCGCATATTTATGGTTACGAAGCATGGACTCTGAACAAATTTGAAGAGAACATAATCAATGTGTTTGATATTATGTCTCTTCTCTCTGCAGCTTTTTTTTTTTGGCTTTTGCAGTGGCCCCTGTCTCATACGGTTGGTCTGTCTCCAGCCATCACCATCTAGTCCTACTAAGTTCCTTTTTGTTTTCATCAATGTTGTGTATACCCACATTCTAGTCCTGCAATAATAACTTTTCACAATCCTTCGCTCCCACAACGTCAACCTTCTGGAACTCCCACCTTGTCCATGTATCTCCTGCAGTTACATCGACCTGCATCTGTTAAATACTAACATCAATAGTACAGTCATTCCGAGTCTCCGAGGGATTACACAAAACCAAAGCATGGGTACAGCGCTTTCTTGCAGACTAATTCTGCTCTTTACTTCCAGCCCCAAAGGACCTGCAAACAGTGACACGGCAGAAACTTAGTCGGTACCGTAAAACCCCCAAATGAAGTGGTTCCAGCAAACACCACAAAATCTAGAGCCCGCAACTACAACAACGATGATAATTCTATCAGACCAATGCAACAATGGATACTGTACATATATACGAAAGAGTAAAATAGATGGAATAAAACGAGTGAGTTGACAAAATATCCTGCAATACCTTCGCGACGTCTGGATAGCTACAATGATAAGGATTCCATTCATACAAATGCGGCTGCCTGTAACGATAAAACATTTCAGATTTCGTCTGGTTCAGATTAATTAATTTTGTACGATTATATTTTCTTTTACGCTTTTTCCCCCATATATACGACATTTTCGATCACTGATTGAAAACATTGTGTGTGTGTATGCATGTATGTATATCTGTATGTGTGTGCATTATATATGTTCTCATGTATGTGGTATGTATGTGTGTATGTATGTGACGCAATGGCCCAGAAGTTAGAGCAGCGGACTCGCGGTCATAGGATCGCGGTTTCGATTCCCAGACCGGGCGTTGTGAGTGTTTATTGAGCGAAAACACCTACATATCCACGAAGCTCCGGCAGGGGGTGGTGATGAATCCTGCTGTACTCTATCACCACAATTTTCTCTCAATCTTTCTTTCTCTTTCTGTTGTACCTGTATTTCAAAGGGCCAGCCTTGTCACACTCTGTGTAGCGCTGAATCTAACCGAAAACTACGTTAAGGAGTTAAGAAAATCTTTACTCTAATAAAGAACGAACGAACGAACGTACGTTCGTTCGTACGTACGTACGTATGTATGTAAGTATGTATGTATGTATGTATGTATAAAGGATACACGCACACACGCACACATAGTGGAGTAGGTGTACTTACCACTCTTTTGGTAGCTTAGCAGAAACGGATAAAAATTGACGCTCAGCAGACATGTTAGCAATCTTAAAGAGAATAAAGGTAAGGGAGAGCGTGAAATATTTTTAAAGAAAGTTTAATGAATACAAAAGAGTTTGTAGGGTTGAATAAGTTTTATATAAATGTGTATTTATGTATATATATCTCAATTATGGGCAGAATGTATGTACGTACGTATATATGTATGTATGCATGTATGTATGTATGTATGTATGTATGTATGTATGTATGTATGTATGTATGTATGTATACACACTCATGGACGTTATACGATGCATACATACATATAAATATATATATCTGTGTGTGTATGTGTGTATACACATTATCATCATCATCGTCATCATCATCATAATTTAACGTCCGTTTCCCATACTGGCATGAATTGGCATGGTTTCCACTTTATAGAGTGTACTGCGTGCTTTTACGCAGCACTGGCTCTTACGTGACACTGACACGAGTGCTTTTTACGTGAGATCAGCACCCATGAGACCGCAAGATTAGGATAGCTCACCTGAAGAGGGATGTAAGGGACATGCCTGTATGCAAGGGCAACCACAATTTTACTCAACTTGACGTGTCTTCTCAAGCACAGGAAACTGTCCGGTGTCTGGGTCCCTTGTCATCCCTTCTGTGCGGACCCAACGTTTCAAGATCCTTTCTCACCAATTCATCCCAAGTATCCCTGGGTCTACCCCTTCAACATGTTCCCGCCACAATTAGAAATCAACGTTTCTTGATGCAACTGTCTTTATCCATATGCATTACATGACCGTACCAGCACAGTCTTCTCTCTTGCACACTACATCTGATGCTTCGAATACCCAGTTTTTGTGTATGCATGCTCTAGTATAGAAAGACAAGAAGTTGGAAAGGTAAAAAGGAGGGTGAAATAAGTTGATCTCAAAGTACTCATGAACAAAAGACAAGGTGAAAAAAAATAAGACGAGAGGATCGACAAAAAGACAGCTTCACATCAGAATGAAGGAACACACTAGCTCAGCGCCATTTTCCAACACCACCAACATTGCGGTGGAGACTTCTCCATCCGTATACTGACAAGAGGAACGTATGCAGTCAACCTCAGAATAAAGGAGGTAGACTTCATTAAAAAGAGAACATCCAGCTTTAACCGCCGGAATGAACTCGATGGCTAGAAATTCATATACAGCTTCCTTTGACCAACGCCGGCAATAACCATCATTTAAGGCAAAATTAAACGTCTGATAAAGGACCTTTGATCTGAAAGCTCTAACGGATGTGAACTTAACCGAACAATTAGCAACAAAGCAGATCCTACGCCACTCGTAGGTCTTCTCTCCCACCTCTGTCTGCTTGTCTGCTTGTCTGCCTGTCCGTCCGTCCGTCTGTCCGGTCTGTCTTTAAACCGTTAGACTTTAAAACGTTTGAACTTTATAACTTCATCACTGTGAAAAGCCTTCAAAATTTTTCGAGTTTCCTTGAGAATTCTCTGAGAATTCTTGGCATTTTATGCATTGTTCCAAAAACTTTTTCTTCTCGGATTTTTTGAAGTTTGTGTAGTTTATTAAAATCTACCACTTTCACACTTAAAAATTTATTTATTTATTTTTTACCGTCATAAATACTTTTAACTTCTCTTAACGGAACTTAATTTTCCCCTGATTTCTTCAGATACAATATTTCACCTTCCTCATTTACCTTCACATCCCCTCTTACAATATCTACGGCACCGCAGTACATTTGTACTTAAAAGAGAAATGCAACATTCCATTCGTAAGTACAAATGTACCCTCCTGCAAGAAGCTTGGTTTCTCCGTGGCTCACCTGACATTAAATGCACTTTACTCTTTAAGAAAGCATTCTCCATTCACTTTTGCTCAATGTCACCACAACTCCACTTGTTAAGTCTCTCTCCACGATATACGGCTTTCAACCAGACATCCAAATTAACCCCCACCCCCAAATTTTAACTTGCGTTTCATCACACCCTTATACCTCAGGTCGGTCCAAAGTGCTGCTGGTAACATGTACAACCTACCGCATGGTCAGGTCGTCGGTGATTAAACCGGCAACACCGGCAAGCCATTTAAGCTTGTTTGGTGAGGAGGGTTCTTTTTGGCCACCAAGTAAGATAAAAAAAAACAACGAGCGGTGTAACTCATAGAGTCAAAGGCCACCCAATATTGTGTACATATGTATATAATGTGTCGGAATATATATATATATATATATATATATATATATATATATATATATATATGGGAGAATTTACGAAAAAAACAACAGGCGAAGACTGTGAAATCCAACTTCAACACTTCATAGCAGTGTAACAATGGGAATGGTTGTTTGGTCGCCATGGTAGCGGGGCGTTACACCCAGGCAGATCCGACCGAGCTCTAAAGGTATCGGATTTTGTTAAGCAATTTGGATAGAGGTGGAATAAATGGCACTATCAAGACAGAATTGGAAGCGCATTGTGACTAGCGGTGTATAATAGCATCTGATGGACTAGTCGACACTGTGATGATACTGTGCTAAATGCACACACACGCAAACACACACACACACACACACACACACAAACACACACACACACACACACACACACAAACACACACACACACACACACACGGATGTATGTTTCTCTGTGTGTGTAGAATTTATGTTCTGTAAAACCGCAATATGCTCAGTTCGTTAGAAGTACACGTAAAATCTGTTGTAATAATTGGGAGTCGGTATGACCGCCGCACGTCGTCCACACTGAACGCAAAATAAATAATAATAATAATAATAATAATAATAATAATAATAATAATAATAATAATAATAATAATAATAATAGTAACCTTAATAAAATTTAAAGTAAAAATCTTATTAACATACCTACCAAAATCTCTTACACACCATACAGAAAACAAAACATCGAACAATCTGCAGTTATGACCAACTTGCACGTGTGTATGTTGATATACACTTAGATTCATTTATTTACTGCTTTGTTTGTTTATCTCTCCGTTACCAGGGCATTGAAAAAAATATCTTAAAAATCAAACAAACAAAAAAAGGAAACGAAGGGAAGCCACTCTCGTGGCTGCTAAGCATCGCTATTTGTTTTATTGTTGCCATAGTGATTAGATAAATCAGGTGGACGTCACTCTCACAAGACTTTTCAAGCAATTTGGAAGTTTCACCGCAGTTAGAGGAAATTATCATATTTCATTGTTGTAAATTTCGAGAATAGAAAAGAAAGAAAGGAAGAGAGAAATATAGAAAGACAAGGTTTGTGGAATGTACGTTTTTTTTTTAAAGATTTTAATCATTGAACGTTAAATCCAGGTTGTTTATTTACGTTATGTGCTTCCGTTGTTATTTTTGCTGTTGTCTTTACCAACGGAGACATTGTAAAAGGAGCCATCACAAGACCACTTGACGAAATCATAACAACTAAGATTAAAACTAGCAGGTCACTTACTACGGCTACCAAGAACAATGCCATTCTAATTCAGGTTTTAAGTGGACACTGATAGAAGGAAAAAAGAAAGAGAAGAAGACTGCAAACATCGTGGCGCCTTAACATTGATGACCGTCATGCGAGAGGCCAGTATAACATGGCTGAATGCAGCGAAAGCCACAACCAACAAAAAAACCAGTGGCGTCACCTTGCTGTCCAACGTGCTCGTGGGCACAGGAGCAACTGCCACAAATAATGTATTTACTTGTCTTAATCACGATTTGGACAGAACCGTTTGAGCATCGGGGGGAAAACTGAGTTTAGGTATTTGTTTTGGCTCTTTATGTTTTCACTTCAAGTCCTTTCATGGTCAGCTTTATTTTTCTTTCCAATGGTGCCGATACGATAAAATACCAGAGAACTACTTGTACCGACTAGACTCCATCCTCCCATTAAAATTGCTGGTGTGTCGAAATTAGAAATAGTTATTATAGGTAGTGCAAGGTAGCTTTTCTCTTTCGAGTTCAGCCATTAAAAACAATTTATTACATGTCTTAGAAAGTAACGAAATTCTTTTGACATAATTATCAATGTATTTAATTAATGTAATTAATGGAATTGTTATTTATTTTTTGCAGTACTGTCATGGCTAATACACTATTTCATAGCAATACATCCCGACGGAATCCATACTGGAGAAATCTGCCGCCCATCGTACCAAGATACATTACAATGGAGGAAATGTTAAGGTGAAGAAATAAAACCACATCAAATTATTTCTTGGTTGATATTCCTCTAATATTTTCTCTTCCTCATTTTTATATCACCATGCATGTTTTGTATGGGGAAGTATGTATCTCTCACTTGTCTCTTTTTCTCTCTCTTTCTCAGTATATACATTGTGTGTATGTGCATACATACGTACATACATACATATATATATATATATATATATATATATATATATATATATATATATATTGTGTATGTGTGTGCATACACAGATACATATATATATTGCGTATGTGTGCATACATACATACATACATACATACATAATACACACACACACACACATGTATATAGTGTGTGTGTGCATAATACAAACATACATACATATATATGTGTGGGTGTGTGTATGGGGAGAAAAATAGATAAGGATACATTCACAGATGTATTTCAGTATGTATATATATATATATATATATATATATATATATATATATATATATATATATATATATATATATATGCGTGTATGTGTCTGTCTCTGTGTATATGTTTCCTTATCTCTTACTCTTCACATATGCAAATGGCACGACCTCATATTTCTTTCTTACCTTCCCTAACCATGTGTCATCCACATGCTACCTAGACACTAAGTGCTAAACCTACAATAAATCTATGAATGAGGGCCATGAAAACATCCTTCAGTGGGGCCTATCAACTTTGTCTCTTTTAGCAGGAAAACCAATCAAGCACTACTCATATCAAGAAAATACCACTGCACTACATCTCCTCTAAACACGAGTAGCACCCAGCTACAACTGGGTCTCACTATAACTGAGGATCTCCTCTGGTGAAATCACATCATTAGTAATAGCTAGGACTGGTCCTCAAAGAATAAGTCTTCCCTTTAGGGACAGGTGATATTTCAGCCTACAACAGTTTCTGATATTCTACAAAACTCAGCCGGGGATCATGATGCAGAAATTATCCTGCAGCTGCCCATTCACAGATATCTTGGGCCACATCCAGAAAAAGGCCACTTGACTGTCTATTTACTTATGTATCTAAATATGTATTTATGCATCTATATGTCTATCTATCTAGCTATCTGTCTGTTGGTTGTAAATATTATAAAAAAAAAGTTTTCATATCCTTCTTCCCATTGAATTTCATCGTTTCATCCTCAACATTAAATTTCTTAATGTTTTCAGTCCATTTCGACCAAAGAAATTCACAGCCTCAAATTCCAAGAACTCATATCAAGTAAATATTGCAGTTTCTAATCTTTGCTTTTTGTCTTATCAAATGAATTATGTAATGGATTAAAACCCCATCTCCTTTGAAAACCTTTGCATCTGTGCAAGAAAACTTTGTTATTTAGCTACAATGTTTTTTTTGTTTCTGACTGAAGAAATATCAGTTGTTTAACTCTGCTGACAGGAAACCTAGGGTGTCGGTATGAAGAGATGTTGATATTGTAAATGCTTACACTGTACTTCCAACTATTGAGTAATCATTCCTCAATTTGATACTAACACACACACACACACACACACACACACACGCTAAGATGGCATGCTAACGATTCTCTCTGTTGCCACCTTACTATTGCTGCTGTTGCTGCCGCCACCACCGCCACTACTACAACAATATTAGTAGTAGTAGTAATAACAACAACAACAACAACATTAATAGTAGTAGTAGTAGTAGTAATAACAACAACAACAATAATAATAGTAGTAGTAGTAGTAGTAGTAGTAGTAATAATAATAATAATAATAATAATAATAATAATAATCCTTTCTTCTAAAGGCACAAGGCCTGGAATTTGTGGGGAGGAGACTAGCCAATTATAGCAACCCCCAGTGTTTCACTGGTACTTAATTTATCAACCCCAAAAGATGACAGGAAAAGTCGACCTTGGCGGAATTTGAACTGAAAATGCATCATCAGACGAAATACCACTAAGCATTTCACCCAGCGTGCTAACGACTTTGCCAGAGAACTGCCTTCATAATAATAATAATAATAATAATAATAATAATAATAATAATAGTGTTGTTTATGATGATAAAGATAATAATTATTTGCAGATATGGATGGATAAATGGCATGACTTTAATGATCCTCACCTGAAGAAAGAAGAAATGAAGCCACATCACGTTGCACCTGAAGTTTGCTGGACACCCAACAATTTCCAGCTGAGCATGTCATCTGTGGCTGAATGGACAAAAGAGGGCAAAGACTGGCCAATCAACAAAAGATTCTTTGTCAACGGCAAGCCTGATACAGAGACTCTTCGAACACGAGCACTGAACAGGATTGTGAAAGTTCCAGATAACTTCTACAGCCATTCAAACTTCATGACCTCGTCATACCGTTTACCTGTGTTGACTGCGTTTGGTCCCTTGCAGCGAAACGCCACTTATGGTATTACACACCAGCATAACCGACACGGATTCATGACCTTTGAAGATTACTATTAAATATGTTTCTCTCTTTTTTTTTTTTAGTTCCTGTTATTAAACTTCAACCATTGTTGATGTTGTTTATTGTCATAATGAGGGTATATATATCTGGTGTAAAATGGTATTATATAAATAAATAGTTGGTTGTTGTTATCTAAAAATAATCTATCACAGTCATATACCTTAACACAGAATGCACTCCATACTACTAAAATATAGATATGATACTCAGTATTCATTGTTCAACAACCGACTGTTAAACCAACGCACATCAAACTAACATGGTTAACTAACACACGGATGAACATGTGTGTTCATGTATACATACATACACAAACAGAAAAATCGATAAAAAAAGGCTCAGTACTAAAAAATACAAGTCTAGCCTACACAAACCAACAGCAGTCTCTTTGGAGTCTGTTTGATAACACACACACACACACACACACACACACACATATACATACATACTCGTATATATATATATATATATATATATATATATATATATATATATATATATACACAGGGATAGAGGTAAGGGATAGAACATATCTGGCTGTATCCATAAAGATGTACAAATACATTTAGAGGTTGTTGGGTGTGGCTAGAATTACAAACACCTAAATAGACATGTCTGGGTAAATGGACGGAGTACTCTGTCTACCCACGTAGTGAAAGGTGTTTATGTGTGTCTAAGGTGTCGTTTTTGTGTTATTAATGATGGTATGTTTAGTTTTGTATGAGAAATGAGTTTTTCAGAGATTAACCCTGCATTTAGATTGCGAACATTGTAGATGTTGAGATGCAGATGGTGCTGAATTTTCTAATAATTCCCAAATGATGCAGAATAATGTGTTTGAGTCTTTTAAAGTCCAGACATGGTTAGCTAGAATAGGGTCTGTTATTTTGTTTTACTGGAATTTCTGAATGTGTGCAGGAGTTGGGTAAGGCAAGTTTTAAATTTATTTCAGGTAAGACTTATGTAGTTTTACTCTGAATAACTTTATTTAGGCAATACCTTTAGTGTTCTAAAATTTGGGAAAATCCGAAATTCAGAACACAACTGTCCCCAACAATTCCGGATAAAGAATTGTGTACCTGCATATATATATATATATATATATATATATATATATATATATATATATATATAGTATATATATATATATATATATATATACATATATATATATATATATATATACATATATATATATATATATATACATATATATATATATATATATACATATATATATATATATATATATACATATATATATATATATATATATACATATATATATATATATATACATATACATATATATATATACATATACATATATATATATAATATATATATACATATACATATATATATATACATATACATATATATATATATATATATACATATATATATATATATACATATATATATATATACATATATATATATATATATATATATATATATATATATATATATATATATATATATATATATATATATATATATATATATATAATATATATATATATATATATATATATATATAATATATATATATATATATATATACATATATATATATATATATATATATATATATATATATATATATATATATATATATATATATATACATATATATATAGTA
>NC_142951.1:33005617-33023117 GCF_046866305.1 Octopus bimaculoides | reverse complement strand
ACTCACACACACACACACATATATACATACATATATATGTATATATATATATATATATATATATATATATATATATATATATATATATATATGGTGGGCTTCTTTCAGTTTCTGTCTACCAAATCCACTCACAAGGCTTTGGTCTGCTTGATGCTATAGTAACAAGGTGTCATGCAGTGGGGACCAAACTCGGAACCATGTAGTTGGGAAGCAACCTTCGTACCACACAGCCACACCTGTGCCTAATGCAAAAAAAAAAAAAAAACGTGTAAAACATCCTCTCTCTCTCTATATATATATATATATATATCATATAGACAGAAAAGCCTGTAGTACAATCACCAACCTTTGTACAGATGTTGGCAGATATAAATTTGTATCTCATAGCAAGAGATTCACTGAAGAGAGAGGTGGTAGAGGTGTGAGTGAGAGAGAGAGAGGCAATTAGTGGTAGAGAATCTATTGTTGACAGAAAACTAGTTTTATGTCCACCTGACGGAGGAGAAGGAGCTATTTTTAAAATATTGAGACACTTGTGAAATGACAGCTGAAATTAGAATTCAAGACAGGAAGAAGGAGGGAATCTAATTCCAATTGCATGAATACCACCTCCATAACCACAACGGTAGTTAGAGAGAGATCAACCGTTGGCGAGAGAGGTTCAAATATTTATAGGTAACAATGCATGGAAGTACAGAGAGAGAGAGACGGAAACGTCTATGCTGGTGACTTCAGAAAATGCGTCACTATTTTTATATATAATTTACTACGTGATTGTGTGTGTGTGTATGTGCATGGGGTCCCGAATATACTAATTGTTGTAATTGCTATACATTAAGTTTAGTTAAGTATGGGGCTTTCTGAGGTCGTTAGAGGTGAAACAGGCAAGGAGTCAGTACAAGGGACTCACAACTATAAATCTTCTATTATTTGAATGAGGTTGCAAGACTTCGTGTCAGCATACCTGAGTGTATGCATGTGTGTGTGTGTGTGTGTGTGTGTGTGTGTGTGTGTGTGTGGAGAGAGAGAGAGAGAGAGAGAGAGAGAGGCTAGCAGAAATAACAATTCAATCATAGGTCACAGGTTTTAGTCATAGATATAATTAATACACTAACAACCCAGTGACTTTGATGCTAATGGTGCTAGAGGTGACTGATTGCATGCCAAGAATTCACACTTAAAAATATACTGGTTTTTCAGCAAAGACACATATCTATATTTGACTCAGTTCCCTGGCTGACAACAAGGTTTCCCGTTTATGGAGTGATTACATAAGATGATCAATTCTGCCAGTCAATATCTCAAAAATATCTTACCAATAGTAAAAGGGTGAATGTTATTCAATAGTTATATCCTATAATCGTTTTAACGAAAGTACGTGGCTTGGGTGTTTTTACTCAGAACTGGCACGGGTACTTTTTACATGGCACCAGCACCTATGAGCCTGCAGGATTAGGGATGTACAGCTGGAGAGGGTTGCAGGGGACAAGCCTCTATGCAAGGGCAACTATGCTTTTACTTAGCGTGATGTGTCTTTTCAAGCACAGCAAACCAGGAGTCGCGGTCCTGTCATCCCGTCTGTGAGTTCCAATGTCTATGTATATAAATCATCATAATTTCATGTCCATCTTCCACGCTGGCATAGGTTGAAAAGTTTGATAGGAGCTGGTAAGGCCAGAAATCACACGGGGTTCCATTGTCTGCTTTGGTATGGTTTCTACAACTGGATGCCCTTCCCAACACCACCCACTTTACGAAGTATACCGAGTACTACTTATGTGGCACCAGCATTTGTGTGGGTGTGTGTTATACGGGCAAGTTTTAAAATTTCTTTAGTTTGTCACACCACAATTTTACAGTTCAGAGAAGAAGGAATGAGGTAAAATAAAAAAAGAAACTTTTAAAAAGCAGTCAATGAAAGTTGTAATATTTAAAGCCAGTCCTTTCTTGAAGATATTAGTGAATGGAAGAATGCAATTCCAACTTAAAATTACATTCTATATTATTCCTAACAGATGGAATAGGAAATACAAGATATGGAAACTGATAAATATATTTCAATTCCTGACAATGCAAAGCAATTATGGAAAGGCCAGTATGACAAGAACATGTCTCAAAGAAAGACAATGTGGTGAAAACAAATTTCAAAGACATCATGACAAGATTCACACAATGGAGAAAATATATTAATTTAAGCAACAACATAATGATGAAAATGCAGAAGCCAATGAAGAGAGGGAGAGGGGGGGATCTCTGCACAGGAGATCAAAATGCTAGAAATAACAATCAAATTCCTTCAAATCACACCTTGTAGTCTTTCTGAAAAGAATAAACTCAGGGAAATATATTCGTTTCTAATAAAGGTAGAAGGCCTGAAATTTGAAGGAGGGGGGGGGGGGGTAGTCGAGTCCTTCAACCTCAGTACTTGACTGGTAAAAATAGACCATGGAGGGATGAAAAGCAAAGTTGATACTGGCAGGATTTGAACTTGTAGCGCAGAGAACTGGAGAAAATACTACAAAATATTCTAACTGTTGCTCTACTACATATGCCAAATGGCCACCTTATATACATACATGCACACAAATATGCACACACATACATACATACAACTGTCAACAGGAATTTCTACAACTGCATACACACACACACACACACACACACACACACACACATATATATATATATATATATATATGTACAAATTTTTATTGAGAGTTATTTAAAAAAAACAAACAATTCCACAAAAACTAACAATATATAACATTCTTGAGCTGAGCTATTTCTAGGCCTAGCACCAAAACACCCATAGCTATTTAAATAATAAATAATAATAATAATAATAATAATAATAGACGTGATATGGGTGAAGGAGTGACACAATACAAATATCATCAGGTTTACTCAACATTGTATAGAAATATTTTCATAAATCTGTGAACCTCTGGAACAAATAGAAACTAAAAAAAAGCTGCTAAAACATTGTTTTTTTAATAATACGGTGGATAAAAGAGAGAAAATAAAATGCCAGAAATAATCCTTCCAGTGTTCCAATGAAAATACCACAGTCAGTTGCATTGGTAACAAGGTCCCAATTTAGTATCCGAAGGACGGAGATGGGCACATTCCACTTGATATTTCAGGCAGATGTATATTGCTTTCCATTAGTACTTTACTAAACTATTTGGGGCAAAATAAAGCCAGACAAAAAATAATGGACTTTAACCCTTCTATTATTATATTTTTGTTAGGGCAGCAGGCTGGCAGAATTGTTAGCATGCTGGGTGAAATGCTTAGTGGTGTTTTGTCTGCCGCTATGTTCTGAGTTCAAACTCCGTCATGGTCGACTCTGCCTTTCATCCTTTCGGGGTCGATTAAATAAGTACTAGTTACGTACTGGGTCGTTGGGCCTGAAGAGCAAGCTGGTGTTTCCTCAATAGACTTCCCTTTATAGATATAAATTTTTCTCTAACTGAATTGTGTTTTACTTTTTTTGGCATGCCCCCACCACCACCACCTAAAAACAAAAATCCAGGTTTTGGATCAGGCCCAGATATTAAAAAGTTTGAGAACCACTGAAGTAGACATACCAAAAAAGAACCCATATGATCGTGGCTGAAACACCTTCGATCTGACCTGGGGTTAAACAACTGCCACAACACCAAATCTCTTACTGGAACCGAATCATTCCTGTTTTCCTTTTGGTGTAAAATTCTTGTTATTAATCATGAAATGTTTTGCATTCTATACATCCAGATTACATAATTGAAAAATCGGAGCAAATTTTTATTTCCAAAAACAAGTAAACTTTAATGCTTCAAAAAGGCCAAAAGTTTTCTTTTCTTTTTTTGTTTAATTACACATAAATGCATACATGTCATTCAGCTTTTAAATTTGGCTGTATGTGTGCTTGTTTGCTTGCCGTTGCATGCCATACAGCTACAAAGCTATGTACCTCATACACATGCTGGATGTAGTATACATGCACTTATATTTGCGATGCAAAACTATGCACCTCTCCACACACATTCTGGATGCAGTGTAGATGCACTTCGCAGTCAAAACTATACGTACGCGTCACACTTTAATTCCATTTGACATCAGAAAGCTTTAAAATTCAAATCACAGACAACACTCAAATGAGGAGAAGAAAAAAATTTGTTCTAAATTTAGTTTTAAATTAATGTCAGGTAGAGAGAAGGGGGGATGGAGAACAAGCGAGGGGAGAGAGAGAATAGACAGAGCTGGGAGAAACAGAAGAGTAAGATAGGGGAGAGTAAGAGAGAGGGGAGAGAGTGAGAGTGAGAGTGAGAGGGAGAGCAAGAGAAGGACAGAGGAGAGAAAGTGAGAGAAAGAGAGGGGAGAAAGTGAGAGAGAGAGGCCAAGAGAAGGACAGAGAGGGAATAGACAGCTGGTGGGAAAAACAGAGTAAGATAGGAGAGAGTAAGAGAGAGGGGAGAAAGTGAGAGAGAACAAGAGAAAGAGAAGGACAGAGAGGGAATAGACAGCTGGGAGAAACAGAAGAGTAAAACATGGGAGAAGAGAGCAAGAGAGAAAGAGAGGGACAGAGAGGGAACAGGAAAAAAAGGAGAGGGAGAAAGAGAGAAGGTACAAAGAAAGAGCAAGAGATGGACAGAAAATAGATAGAAAGAAGGACAGAGAGAGAGAGAGGGGGGAAAGAGAGAGAAGGAAATAAATAAATAAAAAAGTGTTAATCCATTTCCACAAATTACATGAATTTATTCAAAGTAATTTAGAAAATAACATTTTTAAAAAATCCAAAAATTATCTAAATCGTTATCATTTTGGACCTTTTTTTTTTCCCTCTCCACAATTTCTCTAGAAAGTATAATAATAAGAGTTAATAAATAAATAATTATATAAAATAAACTTCTCGCTAATTATTCTTTGTTATTTATTGCCCCCCCCCCCCCGCCCCCTCCATCAACAACTATCCTTCATCAATGGCTGAAATACACTTAGATTTCCTCAACCAAGAAGAAGAAGAAGAAGAAGAAAAGAGGCAAGAACAAAGAAGAGGGCAAAGAAGAAAAAAGCAAAGGAGAGCAAAGGAGAAAAGGCAAAGGAGAAGGGGGCAAAGAAGGAGAAGAGGGCAAAGGAGAAGCGGGCAAATGAGAAGAGGGCAAAGGAGAGGGTAAAGAAGAGGGTAGAAAAGAAGAAAGCAAAAGAGAAGGCAAAGGAGAAGAGGGCAAAGAAGGAGAAGAGGGCAAAGGAGAAGAGGGCAAATGAGAAGAGGGCAAAGGAGAGGGTAAAGAAGAGGGTAGAAAAGAAGAAAGCAAAAGAGAAGGCAAAGGAGAAAAGGCAGAGGAGAAGAAGAAGAAGAAGAAGAAGAAGAAGAAGAAGAAGAGGAAGAAGAAGAAGAAGAAGAAGAAGAAGAAGAAGAAGAAGAAGAAGAAGAAGAAGAAGAAGAAGAAGAAGAGGAAGAAGAAGAAGAGGAAGAAGAAGAAGAGGAAGAAGAAGAAGAGGAAGAAGAAGAAGAGGAAGAAGAAGAAGAGGAAGAAGAAGAAGAGGAAGAGGTGGTGGGGGCAAAGAAGAAAACACTAACTGCTCAATCAAATTCTCTCTTGGTGTTCTTTCACTCCAGCTGAATATTTTACTTCTGAAGGAAATTATGGATCTGGTGTCAGTTTACAACAGCCAGTGTTCCAGTTGTCGAAATTAATGGTACACTATCTCATGCGCCCAGGCTTGTTAGTAGTATAAGTAACAGGGTAACCCATAAACACCTGTACACCTAACATAATCCCCCCCCCAACCACTCACCCCCAACCTACTCAAACGCAAGATGTCACTGTATGTGTGTGTGTGTGTGTGTATGCATGTGTGTGTATAGGCACAACCACTCTGAGCTCTCAACAGACCATTTAATGATCTATCAAGAAACACCTTCCCTCTTTTTTTTCTTTTTCACATCAGTGGCATAGAAAGAATGCACTTACACTCATTTACTTCACAGTGAGGCTTTGTTTTACTTATATATATATATATATATATATATGTATATATATATATATACCGGAGTAAGCACATGAAATGTGCAACAAGGTGGAAAAAAGAGTACTCAAATACCAGAGGTAGAGTAATATGCTTTATTTAAAAGCAGCAGAAATATAACAAAAAAACCGTTACTCTGAGTTTCACGTTCCCGTTCATCGGACAGTTTTTTTGTTATATTTTTGCTGCTTTTAAATAAAGTATATATATATATATATATATATATATATATATATATATATATATATATCCATTTGAAATTCTATAAGTTTTCAACAGCAGATTAGCAGCAACATCTAGCAGGACCAAGCTACTCCAAACTGATGAGGAGCAATAACCCTGAAACTAGTCTCTGGATGGTGGCTTTGCTGGGTGGAGGTGCTTATCTCCCCTGTTTGAAAACTCAAGGACACGGAATGCTTGTGTCACGTGGCTGGCTAGAAATGGTGTTTCTTGGAGATAAATAACAGTAACATTCTTCCCTTTCCTTGGACTGCCACATTAAGTTGGCAACAAGCCATCACTAATATGTGTGTGTGTGTGTGTGTGTGTGTGTGTCTATAAAAATCCTGCCAAAACAGTCACAGAAGTCTGGTGCAGGCTCTGACCTGGCCGGCTCCTGTGGTACTGTCCCACCCATGCTAGCATGGAACACAGACGTATGATGATGATGATACACACACACACACACACACACATATATATATATATATATATATATAATCTTTATCTTATATTTACTTTGTATTTATTATATTATACTCATTTATTGTGCTTTTAATTATTAATTTTTCTATATGTGATAGTGGATTTTCATCGATGAGTTCATAAAACTTGGTTCTTTTCCCTAAAACTATAAATTTATATATATTTTAATCTGTAAAGCTCAATTTAATTTTAATTTTTTAGAAATTGATTTTAATTGAGTTTTTACCTATAATTTTGGATTTTGTCCCTAGTATTATTATTATTATATATATATATATATATATATATATATATATATATATATATATATATATATATATATATATATATATATATATATATATGAGGGGGGATAGGTTGTTGATTCATAAATTCATTCATAAATTATCAATAACATTGCATAACTCTTAAATGGTACAAGAGTAACTTAAAACTTAACTGTAACCAGGTACCACAGTTAACCGTCACTATAAATAGTGACCATACCAGTAGTGGGCTGGTGAGTTTACTTCGTTGACCTCAATATATTTGTGAGTGTGTCATTACTAAATTAAGTCCACAACACACACACACAGCCTTGATACCCTGCACATTCGTCTCAGAAGTGCCCTTAAATAAGTGACATCCTCATACGTTTACATCAGTGATGTCTCCCACATTAGTAAGGTCCCTAAACATCAACGTTTGTATGCCCCCACATCAGTAATATCCTACATAAAGTGGCCAATGCTACAACTTCCATTTCCACCACACCTAAAATTAATACAGATGATTAGTTAGTTCAGTGAGGGACAGCTTCTGCAAAGTCACTGAGCCTGCTAGAAAGTGCAGCCAAATATCATTCGCATCACACCTTATCTTTTAAATAAAATGAAAACAAATGCACTTATATCAGAATCCTAGATAATTCATAGCTGAGAGAGAGAGAGAGAGAGAGAGAGAAAGAGGGAGAGAGAGAGAGAGAGAGAAAAGGAAGATAGTTGCAGCTGGAATACAATTTATGTTCTTCTCCAGCAAGGCTGTTCTGAAGGCTACAGAGCACTAACGACGACGATAACGACAACAACATATAATCGATTATAGAGGCATGTTTCAGATTTTGGAAATCAAGCAGAAAATTCAAATATATGATTGGGGGGTTAAACTATTTGTCTTGCGAAAAGCAAAAAAGGAAAAGCCAAAACAAACAAATGAAGAAAAAAAAAAAAATACATGACATACACAAGAACAAAGATGGATGGTCTTGTATTTTTTGTCTTTGTTGCTGTGTGTGGCATTTAATGATGGAAGACAGCACTGACTGTTGACACACTGCGAGATTTGCTCCACCGTGAAGAAACAGACATAAAATGATGACGATGACGATGATGATGATGATGATGATGATGACGATGATGATGTAAGATATATGATAGCTGACAAGTGAGACATAAACGAATATCCTAACAGGCTTTAATTAGGGCATTGGGCTATTATAATATATTGATTTTAGTTACAGAATCTGATATGGATAAAGTTGTATTTCTTGCATGATTTGTTTGGTGACAGATTTAGTGAAGTAAACCTGATAAACCACATCAGCATGGAGAAAAATTAATAAATAAAAAAAATGATGAATAACCCCCAGATATTGAAGACAATAAACTAAATTATATATATATATATATATATATATATATATACGCATAGATACACATGCATGCATATATATATATGCAGTGCACTACATAAACACACTAGTGCATAAGTAACATTCAGTTTATCTTGCTACCTGGTCAGTCAGTTTAACTTATCAACAAGATTTACAGGTATGTTTAGTTATACGTAGTAATAATTATTATTAAGTTACTATACAGGTAACAGCAGTATACTAACTACAAACTGGAAAGCTGGTTGTTTTTTCTATAGCAAAGTCAAACAAGTTCTCATTTGGAAACCAAACACAACTCACCACCATCTTGCTTCTGGTTCTACAAGACCAAGTCTCTTACCTTTCAATATTAATGCTTATATTTAACCCTTTTGTTACCAAATTTCTGATGAAATACATTACCTCCAGGGGGGAGGAAGATGAGGAAAAGGAAGAGGAGGAGTTGCAACAGAACAGCAGTAAAATCAAAAAGGAGTATCTAAGTGGTCACTGAACCTGTTAAAAATGGTAGGTAAATCTCAACCAAATTACATTGTGCTTTGAAAAAAAAATAAAAGCTGGGCGCATTGGATAACGCAGTCCTAGATACACAAGGTGTGTGAGGACAAGATGGTCATGGTCGGAATGCCTTTAATCATCGGTCTGCTTCTTCTTCACAGCAAGCCCAGAACTAAACAACATCAGCAATCAACACCACCATCAAAGCAGGATTTTCATTAAGTTGCCTGTTGTGTAAATCAGAAGTTGTAAAAAAAAAAGAACTTAAAAATAAAACAGAAAAAAAAAAAAAACTAGAAAATAGTATTTATTCAAATATTGTTAGGAATCATTATTAAAAACTGTTATTTACTCAGATATCGATTCATCGCCAAATATATTTTCATTACTTCGTTACTCTCTCTCCAAAAACCCCTACAATCTCATATAGACCCAGACAGTCATGTGATTCTCTTTACTTTATACCAGTCGATAAGTTTTGCAATCATTTCTCATGAAAGATTTGTCTGTCTGTCGTTTTTTAACTAACAAACATCACATCATTAAATAAGCAAAACAAAAACAAAAAAACAGTAATATATAAAATACCTCCAAGTCAGATATAAACACACACACACTCAGACATATATATCAATACTTGTTTTTATGTCAAGTTATAACAAAAACAATTCAACATTGAACTGAAGAAAGACTCAATGCTTTTTGTATATATATGTATGTTGCACTTTAACAAGAAGAGGAGAGACAGTGACTTCAAAGTTTCTGTCTGCTAGCCTTCATCAGACTGTGCTACATTTGGCAATATAAAGCCGAGATGAGCCCAAACGTACCACAGTCTGATGAAAGCTAGCAGGTTGAAACTATAAAGTCTCTAGTATTCCTCATCTTGTAAAAGTTCATGGGAGGGGTTTTATGATGTGATGTGTGTGCGTGAGCGTGAGCACGTGCATGTGTACAAACATATGTCTGCAAGGGTGTTTACAATCTGTGATCACATGAGCTATTGTCAATGCCCTCCACTGTCATTTCTCTGTCAACAAAATGTCTGGTAGCTTTGTACTTTTGAAGACATACAGAATGATAATAACATTTTGTTGGAAAAACAGGTAAGGGTTAGCAACAGCAAGTGCATCCATCAGGTTGCAAAACCACACTTCAACAATATACATTCATGCTATCATGGAAAAAATGAACGAATGTAATGTAAAACAAACACATGAGACAAAAGAAAACTCTGCAAGGTCATTTGATTGACTAGATATAGAAACTAAATCTCATCCTAAATCACATACTACTGTTTGAAATAAAGAAGGGTACACTGGACAATGAACCTGATATACTGAAAGACAGTAAGATGGTGGCTGGGACAACTTAGATCAGAGCTCTGCTTGATCTGGACCTGCCTGGGGTCAAAAACACGTCAACAACTAATAGACAATGGTTCTTCAATACTAATCTACATTATTCATCCATCTTTATACCTCATCTGGAAAAAATCTTTTATCTCTTGTTTCAGTTATTGGACTGTGGCCATGCTGGGGCATTACCACGATGGGTTTAGTTGAAAAAAATGGAACCCAGTACTTATTTTAAAGTCTGGTACTTGTTTTATCAGACATTTTTGCTGAAAAGCTAAGTTACTGGGATGTAAACAAACCAACACTGGTTGTCAAGCTGTGGAGGGGACAAACACAGAGACAGACAGACACACACATACATATATATACGACAGGCTTCCACACAGTTTCTGTCTACCAAATTCACTCACAAGACAGTGGTCAGCATGGGGGTATAGTACACGGCACTTGCTCAAGGTGCTGCACAGTGTGACTGAACCGGAAACTGCATGGTTGCAGAGCAAGCTTCTTAACCAAACAGCCATGCTTGAGCCTTTCAATAAATGATTTATTCAATTAATTAATCAACAATCACAAACACAAACAAAGCCATTGAAGTAGACGAAAGCAGTTTGTTACATTAGATGTAATATTTATTCACATCTAATATAAGCACCGACAAAGGAAACAGCACAGACAAGAAAACAGATGCTTTTGAAAAGAAACGGCAAAACTTACCATTACAATAGCAGAATAAATCACACGAAAATCACATGCCACACCAAACCAAACCATACACCACATTACACAAAACCAAACCGAACCAAACCAGAGCAGAAATAAATTTTACAAGAATTCTGTTAATATAACTGGTGTGGAAAATCTAAAGCAGAGACAAAATAATTAGCCAGTTATAATTTATTTATCATCATCAAAGAACTGCTAATAACGATGTGTTAGAATGAAAGAAGGAAACAGTGTTGCTCAGATAATGCACTCCAAACATGTAAATTTACACAACAGAAAATGAATTCTTGTCTTGTGTCTGGCAATCAATATTCTTTCTCTGCTTTGGTTTTCTTTTCATTGAGAGGTGCTAGCTTCAAGAGAAATGGTAAAGTGCCAAATGCAAGTGCATTTTTAGTACTGTTCAACTTTGTGTTTGTACGTCTTAACCCTTTAGCATTTAAACTGGCCATTTCTGGCCCAAGTATTCTCCCTGTTTTGTGTTCAAAATGGCTACATGTGGTCTCTCACACCAACCCTACGAATAAACAGTCACAGGTAAAAGAATATACACGGAGGTCGGTTAATTATGATTTTATTCAACATATTCCCCTCTCAGACTCACACACTTATTACAGCTGTCCTTCAGTCTTTCTAAGCCCTGTAAAAGAACTTGGAAGGTTGAGCATCCAGCCAGGTCTTTCCAAAAACCCTCGTGTGTATATGTGTGCACGCGTGTGTGTAAATATATATAGTTAATAATAAAAAAAAAAACAAAGAAAAACTCAACTTCATAAACAATGCAAAATGTGGGTGTCATGGGAGGATTGTCACTGTAACAATCAATCAAGAAGTAAAAGCCAGACCAGCTAGATTTAAAACTGTAACTGATACCAAAGATAGCAAAGCAAAATGGAGACAATATCAGAAATGGACTCAATATATATTTAATGTGTCTGTATTTAGCAGCATTAAGTAGATGTTTTGATAAATGAGCTCAGTAGACGAATGATGATGATTATTATTATTATCTGGCAAACTTAGAAATAGGAAATATTTTAAGGTGGCAAAGCTAGCAGAATCATTACTGTGATGGACAAAATGTTTAGCAGCATTCCTTCAGGCTCTACACTCAGATTCTGAGTTCAGATTCTACCAAGATTGACTTCACCATAAATATTTGGGGGGCTGATAACCTAAGTACCAGTTGAGCACTGCGGTCAATGTAATTGACCAAACACCCAATTCTTGTCCTTGTGCCAAAATTTGAACATATTTTTTTTTATTATTATTACTGGCACAGGAGTGGCTGTGTGGTAAGTAGCTTGCTTACCAACCACATGGTTCCGGGTTCAGTCACACTGAGTGGCACCTTGGGCAAGTGTCTTCTACTATACCCTTGGGCTGACCAAAGCCTTGTGAGTGGATTTGGTAGACGGAAACTGAAAGAAGCCAGTCATATATATATATATATATGTCTGTGTGTCTGTGTTTGTCCCTCCACCATCGCTTGACAACCAATGCTGGTATGTTGAAAATATTGAAGAATTTAGGAAAATGACTTTGACATTATTAAGCTGATGTGAGGAACATAAATTAGAATGGAATTCTGAAGGGAAGTTTTAATTAAGGCCATTTTAAAACCAGGAATCTGTGTTGTAGAATCAGAGGCAGTCTCAGGTAAGTTGGAACCCAAAAGAGTTTGAAGATTTTCGTTGTGGTTAAAGAATCTTGCCAATAGCACAAAGAACAATGGAGAAAATATTTCCAGGAATATACTGAAGAAAAACTGAAATTGCAAAATCTAAAATTCCAAAAAGAATTATTTTGACATAAAAAGATGGCAGAACCAAAGATAGTTTAAAAAAAAAAATATATGTTAGGGGAGAGAAGAAGCATAGCAAAAGAGAGACAGAGAGACACAATGAGTGAGTGACTTTGAGAGAGAGAGAATGCAAATTTTCGATGGATGGGGGACGGGGAAGAAAGGCATGCATATTATAAATATAAATTTCGAAATTTAGAACTAAAAGCACTTATTTATTTATTGTAACCTACAAATGAATGACAAGCATAGTTTTTGGAGATGTAGGCAGCCATTTCCTGTATTTCAATTTCTTATAACCTTCGGTGATACTTTATTCAAAGAATGCCACCATCAATGTTGGAATCAATATCCAAATATAGATTCCTTACCATTAATTTCCTTGCTCATAAGCAAGCTTCAATAGTCTTGAAAATTTGCTTTTTCATTTATTTTTTTTTTGTTTAAAAAAAAATATAATCAACTATATTTTAGTATACCTCTCCAATTCTCTCTCTGACTCACTCCAACTTCTGTACCATTTTCGTTATTGGTTTGTTTTTAAAAGAAAGTTGTTTTTTTTTTGATTTTTACAGCAGTATTCAGAAGAAATAATAGACAATTTTTGCATCTGCTTTCCAAACAGAATGGATAACAGTATCCCCCAACTTATTCTATTCTTCTTTTCTTATTTATTTTATTATCTATCACAATTAGGAAACAGTAACGCTATCATTGGTTCCAAGATTCCAGAATAGCCCAATTACTGATTCACTGCATTCCTGGCGGCAAAAATGGGAACAAGAAAGTGTCACCAGTTCTTTTTTTTTTTCGTCACCGAAGGCTTATCTCTTTCACTGTTATATAATGGTGAAACATATATGCATACTGTATTTAGTCATATATAACCAATAGTTTATATCTTTTACTGACATATTATATATATATACATATACATGCATACATACACACACAAGTGAGTGGACAAACAAAAGAAAAGGGCACTCAATACATTTAATAGGAATTACATGTATTATTTAAAACAATCTAAAGCCTGTCTCTTTCAGGCTTTTATATACATATATACGACGGGCTTCTTTCAGTTTCTGTCTACGAAATCCACTCACAAGGCTTTGGTCGGCCTGAGGCTATAGTAGAAGACACGTGCCCAAGGTGCCACGCAGTGGGACTGAACCCGGAACCATGTGGTTGGTAAGCAAGCCACTCCTGCGCCTATGCTTATACACTTTTAAGACATATTAGACATGACAAACATAAATAAAAGTGAGTTTTTTAAAAAATTGTGCTATTTCACTGAAATAAATAATTCTAGGTCATCCTGTGTTGTATTTAGTTGTGTATAATATGAGAAATTCAATATATAAAACCAGACTCAAAATCGGGAGGGGGGGGGGCAGGAGCATTATACAGGAGTGTAAAAGAAGTAGTGAAAGAGAAAATTATATTACTGATTTTTAGATAGAAAAAGTGCGGCAGAGTGGCATGTTATACTTGAGGCCATACCACACTTAAGTAAATATGATAAACACATCATGCATGTGTTTATGCGGATATGTGGGTGTGTTTTCATTTTTGAAGTCAGAAGCATGTGATCTGCAGTACAACTGGCTGCTATTTCTAACACGTCAAGTGACCAGATAGAGGACTCCCGTTACCCCAAGATTTACATCCTGTTCTGATTAGTTCAAGATATGGAAGGGTGCAGTTGTTGCTCAAACTGCAACAACAAATCAAGCCAACACTTGAAAAGTTTACAGCCCACAATATAAATTAAACAGCAGACATCGTTAATAATACTCTAATCAAGTGCTTTAATTACAACTAATATGTCATACAAATATCTCCTAATTAGCAACACAAACCCTGGTGAGATCTCACCCTTCATGGTTTTTATTATTATTAATACAGTAATTGATTATTATTATTATTATTATTATTTCTTTTTACTGTTGTTGTTGCTGTTATTATTTGTTAATGTTCCAAACATCAGCTTAATAATAACGAAGTTAATTTTACCCTAAATTCTTCATTGTTTTCAAACTTAATTGAAACATGTTTTTCTATTGCTCTCCTTAACTAAACTCACTCTCCTTTCCCTTCCAACGGGATAATCCCTGTATCCACAGCAAGACACCTATCTCTGTCCCTCTAAACCTTTAATCTCTCAACTGGCACAAAGCCACCGCCACCACCCCAATACTTTTCCCCACTCCCAGTCGAGGGGTCTTTGTCTTTTTTGTCTTTCTGTAAGGTTGTCAGTGCTGGTACCACAGGAAAAGCACCAGCGCTGGTGCCACATAAAAAGCACCTGTGATGGTACCACATAAAAAGCACCTGTGATGGTACCACATAAAAAGCACCTGTAATGGTACCATGCAAAAAGCACCTGTGTTGGTGCCACGTAAAAAGCACCTGTGATGGTACCACATAAAAAGCACCTGTAATGGTACCATGCAAAAAGCACCTGTGTTGGTGCCACGTAAAAAGCACTCAGTACACTCTGTAAAGTTGTTGGCATTTGGAAGGGCATCCAGCTGTAAAAACCATGCCAAAATAATGGGGCCTGGTATGACTCCTGGTCTTGCCAGCTCCTGTCAAACCATCCAACCCATGCCAGCATATTTCAAAAGAAATATGGTAACTAAAACAGTAAAAATGATACAAATCGAAGTCTTCCATCGACATTTCATGCTAATTCATGTCCCAAACACCAGTTCAATAACGACAAAGTTATTCTATCCGAAATTCATTACATTCAAAATTAACTGAAACAAAAAGCAGTGTAATTTGGCAGAAATTTGGTAATGAAGGAGCTAAACCAATGTGACATTCCTAGAATAAATTGTTGGAGCCTTTATGTGGCTGCTTGAAAGAGCAGCCACATTACTCTGACATCACATTATATAGTGATAAAAGAAAAAGAGAAAGCCACATTGGATAATGTTATCGTTAGCCCTTTAGCATTCAGATTATTTTATCAAATGTAATGCTTATTTATTCACATCATTTTTAATCAATCAGGGATTATCTCATAGCTTTGAGATTTCAATGTGATTTATACTTTGAGAATGACATTGTGGGGTAGGTGTGAGAGGCCAGATCTGTTCAGGTATAACACAAAACAGGTAGAATATTCGAGGCAGATATGGCTGGTCTAAATGCTGAAGAGTTAAGACTATATCTGGGAAAATGAAGGGGTGGCCATGGGTGGAGCTCATTTTAATCTAGGGTTAAATAAGAACTAAACACATTGGTGAGAACTAAGAACAGTATCATCAGCAAATATGGAACATGTTTCTTAATCTCCTTTTATAAATAGACATTAATGTAAAGAATCTTTGTTTGGGAACACCAAAGTTTGAATCATTCCTGCCACAGTATATTCCTGTTTGCTCTCTCTTGACAGAGTTTATCAGGAAACATTTAATAACCGTTTCCTCTGAGACATATCACCAGGCAACACAAACTCCATGGCAATGGAAGCAGATCATTTCCACTGATTTCCCCCCTTTAATAAGTAATTCAACACAAAGTTAGGAAGGAGAGGGTTGCATGCGCGCGTAAAAGCATCTCTAGCCAACCCACCCATCACTCCGCTATAACCTGGGGAATTTTTCTCATAATGGAGAGTGGAAGGAGAAGCTTTGGTGAATTCAATTAGTTTGATGAAATTAGCATTTTCCATATATTTCTACAGATTGCATGTTACACAACCAAACATGTATCGGAGAGAAAAGCGAGCGCCAAAAGTGAAATCCGTGTTGCTTTGATATTTTAATATCTGTGTTTCTCCATCGACACAGATGATCCAATCAGCCTGATTAACTAGCTTTAGCCTCCCTTTTGTTCCACGTTTCCTGGGATTATATTGCAGCAACTATCACACAAGTTTAAATTAAAGACCTCACCCAACAACTGTAATATTAATTTCATTAATATTTGGTTACAGCAAGAGCTGGCGTGTTGCAGAATCGGTAACGCGATGAAAAAAATCGCCATTTGGCATTTAGCTACATCCCCTCACATTCAGGGTTTGCATGCTATATATAAGGACAACTTTTCTCTACAGCTTCTTCATGGGTTGGCAAATAAAATACCAGTTACCTACTGGAGCACACAAGTTTAAATTAAAGACCTCACACAGCAACTGTAATATCAATTTCGTAACAAAATGGTCAAAGTGATCTATATGAAAACCTTCCATCAAAATTTCGTGTTAAACTTATGTTCCTTGTACAACTTAAAAATGAGAAAGTTATTTTACTAAACCCTTCATAATTTTCAAAATTAATTAAATAAAGGCTGTGTATTTCAATTGAAATATGGTAAATAAATGGTTCAGCCTTTTTCTTACCAAACTGTCCCTGGGTCTGCATTATGAACTTCCTGTTTTAAAGGGATCTAACTTGAAACTTATGTTTCAAACACCAGTTTAATAATGATAGCATAGGAGTGGCTGTGTGGTAAGTAGCTTGCTTACCAGCCACATGGTTCCGGGTTCAGTCCCCCTATGTGGCATCTTGGGCAAGTGTCTTCTACTATAGCCTCGGGCCGACCAAAGCCTTGTGAGTGGATTTGGTAGACGGAAACTGAAAGAAGCCCATCATATATATGTGTATATATATATATATATATATATATATATATATATATATGTATATGTTTGTGTGTCTGTGTTTGTCCCCACAACATCGCTTGACAACTGATGGTGGTGTGTTTACGTCCCCGTAACTTAGCGGT